>NW_026067926.1:740549-795764 GCF_014885135.2 Alexandromys fortis | reverse complement strand
GGATGAGTCTATATGCACTTAGTAACAAGTGGACAGAAAGATGCTTGCGGGTATTGACAGAGTCTCTACCTCATTCCCAAAATGGATTTGAAGTATATCTTGCAAAGGATGCGTGAAATATGAGTAGTAAGAGAGAAAAACCAAGGGCTGGGCAGTGGTGGCGCACGCCTTTAATCCCAGCACTCAGAGGCAGAGGCAGGCGGATCTCTGTGAGTTCGAGACCAGCCTGGTCTACAGAGCTAGTTCCAGGACAGGCTCCAAAGCCACAGAGAAACCCTGTCTCGAAAAACAAAGAGAGAGAGAGAGAGAGAGAGAGAGAGAGAGAGAGAGAGAGAGAGAGAGACCAAGAGGTCAGTGTTGTTTGACAGATTCTACCTGTGCCTCAGCTGCCAACCACATCTCCATGACCGCCACGTCTTCGGATGCTCAGGCTGCGGGCCAGGGAGCCTTCTCATCCTGCTGCCACTTTAGCAGCCTCCCTATAGGGAGACAAATGTTGTTTTAACTAAGTCTCTATCCTTTTATTTTCCCAATAAGGACTCGGAGCCAGATTCTCAGGTAAAAACCTGCTAGCTCAGAGAGGCAGAGAAAGCTGCCCTGTGACTATTCTCATGCACCACGTCTCTGAGAGACACCCTCTCCTCTGTCCCAAAACAAAACTCCTGCAACTTGATGTTTCTCCCTTCTACTTCCTGTGTCTCTTTTTCTCTGACCTCCTGACTTCCCCTCACACTCTTTGATTTCTTTTGGTCACAGGTTGCTTGCTCTGTCTCTCAACCTATGGTTGATTTTATTTATTTCGGGGTTCATAGTGTGACCAAATATCCTGCAACAAGTCAAAGTTCCCAACAGCAGGGAAGCCTCTGTGCTGTACGCTATGTGGTGCACACTGTTCTCCTAGATCGCTCATATTAGTTACTTTTCTACTGCTGAGATAAAGACACTACAATCAAGGCAGCTTATAGAAGGAAGGGTTCATTTGTGGTTTAGAGTTCCATAGGAATGTTCCAGGGAATGTGGCAGCAAGCATGCTGACACAGCACCAGAATAGGAGCTATGAGCTCACCTCACAATTCACAAAGGGGAAGCAGGGAGCTCACTGGAGATTACTCTAGTAAATCTGCAAAGCCTACCCTCCAACAAGACCACGTCTCCTAATTCTTCCAAACAGTTTCACCAATTGGTAACCAAGTATTCAAATATATGAACTTCTGGGAGCCATGCTCATTCAAGCCACCACATTGTTTCCTTAGCAACAATGAATTGTTTAGTAGAGGTATAGGGTCCCCATAACTCTGGTTCAGCTGCAAACTCAGATACTCTAGATGTGTTTCATATCTTTTTGGGGGTTGGGATGTTTAAAATTTTCATATAAAAGAATTTTAAGTGATTTTTTGGCAAACAGACCACATATGTATTCGATTTATTTTAGTATTTCTAAGTTTGTCTGTCTGTCTGTCTGTCTGTGTATAGGTATGCATAAGAATTCAGGTGCCCATTGGTGTCAGAATAGATCCCCCTGGGATGGAAGTGACAGGAAGTTGTGAGCTTCCTAAGCCAGATGCTAAAGTTCAGACTCAGGCCCTCTGCAAAGAACAATGGCACGTTTTCACTGCTGAGTCACTAATCACTGCACACTTTTCCCCAGAAACATGCACAGTTTTTCAACAGTATAGGTGCTTTCTGGTGGGCGGGGGAAGGTCTGCCTTTCATTGGGTTTACTCCATGCTATCACCCAATGAACCTGACATTGATAGATGGCTTCAAAATAAATAAATAAATAAATAAATAAATAAATAAATAAATAAATTCTTCAAGTCAGAACTGCAACTGAAGCCCCCAGCCCAGTCTCTTCCTTCCACTGTGAGTCAGAGTGTGCTTTGATTAGATGTTACCCACAGTAGCAAGATGTTGAATTTCTGAGAAGCATGTGGACCCGAGGCCAGCTGAGGGTCATGAACTCCTCTTTCCTATGACATCCTCCAATACCTGTGCTCACTAAACAGAACGTCAGCTGGGATCATTAGAGCAGATTGTCCTCACTTAGTTTCTCTGTGCAGTTCTCTCTTGGAACTGTGCAGTGGGAGTGTCAAATACTCAGCTGCAACCTGACTGCTGAATGCCCAGTTGTGAATGGGACATCCATGCTACCCATTCCAAGGCTCAGGAAACATTGGGGGAAGGAAGAAAAAAAAAGGATGAAAGAACTAGGGGAAGTGGGTTGAGGTAGTGTGTACAAGGCTTTTTCCAGGTCTGGGACTTGCACTTCTGAACACACAGCAACTATGATTACTTGCTCAAGAACGACACAAGACTGGGCCAGTCAATGCCTTGTTATGGAAGGGGAAGGATTCATGGAGATTTATACAAAGGGAGAAGTCTCCTGGGGGCATTTTCTTCAGTGATGCAGCCACTGGCAAGGTGCCCAGGTTCCTATAAACAACCCTAATTAAATTTATTGGCACACACACACACACACACACATGCATGTATGCATGCACACGTGTGACATGAAAGGAGAAGGGGACCTACCTGGAACAAGGAAGGACATGAATAGGGATGGGAAGAGGACAATAGAGGGGAAATGAGTGGGTGAATATGATGGATATGTTGTGTACATGCAGGTAAATGTCAGAATGAAACTCATTATTATGTATAATTGGTATGCTGATAAGAAACACCTGAGTATTAAATGCATTGCACTGTGTGTCACACGTGCACTTAGTGATAGATGCTTCATTCTGGAATTTGACTGTCACCTCCTTTAGTCTTCTGTTGCTCTAGTATTTCCTAGGGTATTTTTTGACTGTGCCCAGCTCAACCCTGCTTTTTCCTGCAGAAGGCAGCACCTGGGAGCTACAGGAACACTCAACTTCTTACCAATGCTGTAGGTCAGTGTCCTCAGTGGGGTGTTTAGATGAACCACATGAAGTTAAAATTCAGAGGTTTAGTTCAGCCCTCATCTTGTCTTTAGGCCACTGCCTCACATGGATCTTTCACATCTAGGCACCTAAGAAAGAAAATGGAGAATGAGGCTGAATTCTCTCCTCCATTCTTTCTTTATAGACAATGAAACCCCAAGCTTTGTAGATTTTGCTTCCTAACCACCATGAGAATCCATTCTGTCTCTATCCCTAGCTCAACACAAATGGAATATAAAGACTGAAGCAAGATCAGATTTGAGTCATCTTTATGTATTGCATATTATTATGCATCATTATTTATTGTATAAAAACCTAATATGAGGATGATTTGGGGAGGCAAATTGCCTATGCTTTATTTCCAACTGTCCACATGAAAAGTTGCATGACTTTGGCCCATTTGCTAATTCCCTTTGTTTCCCAGCTACTATAGGGACATTATTATCTATTATCTAAGACTGTTGTGGTACTTAGTCTGTGAGAGGCATATTCTCAGTGCTATATAAGGAGTAACTCCAGTCAGCTCTCAGAAGAGTATTCTACACAGGTCCTATTATATGATTTAGTAAACTGAGGCATTGAAATATTATATGGTGTGATGATTGGCTTTGATGTCTGCTTACTATAAACTAGAATCATTTAAATAAGAAGCTCCAACGAGAAGTTGTCTTAATTGCCTTAAGTGCTATGGGAAGACTCATCCCAAATGTGGGTGGTAGCTTTTGGTAGCAGTTGCTATACAAATGGTACGGAGGGTGGAGGACCATTCACCTTTTGCTCATTTGGTCTTCTATCTTGCCACTAAGTTAATTCATCCTGTTGCTGTTGGTCCCTTCACTGACAGCAGAACAATCATTCCTAGGCTTCTACCATTAAGGACTAGTGGCTCTCCACTGGGTCTTCATTGCCAGATTAGGAGTGATGAAGCAACCAGTCTCATGAACTGAGCAACTGCTGGGTTCCTGGCCTCTCCAGTGTGAGACAGCCACATTGGGACTGACTACTCATGGCTGAGACACCCAGTCTCATAAACTGAGCAACTTGCTGGGTTCTTAACCTCTCTGGTGTAGTTAAGCTGTTGTTACTGGTGGTGGACTCAATAAGTAGACCCCACCCCCACCCCTACCCCATGAGATCATATGTTTGAGGACTTAGCTCAGAGTTGATGGAACTGTTCAGGAAGGATTAGGAGGTGTGGTTTTGTTGGAGGAAGTGTGTTACTTGGAAAAGGTTTTGAGGTCTCAAAAGACAAAGATGAGTGCCATCCCCAGTGAGTTCTCTGCTTCCTGCTTGTAGGTCAAGATGTGAGCTCCCAGCTGCTACTGCTCCAGATACCTACCTCCATGCTCTCTCTCTCACTCTGACATCATAAACACTAACTCTCTAGAACAGTAAACACAATTCAATATTTTCTTTTATAAGTTGCTGTGGCGATAGTGTTTTGTCACAGCAAAAGAAAAGTAACTAAGACATAATTTCTGTGGCACATCTGACCACGTGATTTATTGAATGGATGTTAAAGACTTGGGACTTTGACCTATAAAAGTGGTTGAGTGGTATTACCAGATCTCTATAGGCCATCCTAGCAGGGGCTTGGAAGACAGAAATGCTGTGAGCTACTCATATCATAGAGGCCCAGCTCAAGAGGCCTCAGAGGGGAACAATATTAGCAACTGGGCTAGAGACCTGGCTTGTGATATTTTGGCCAACAATGCCACTGTTTCCAGCTCTTGTCTTAAGAGTTTAGCTGAGGCTAGATTGAAAAGTAATGGACTGATTTCCTCGACGGAGATTTCAAGACAGCCTAATATTGACTGTCACATGGTTATTAACGATCACTCTTACACAGGTCTACAATAACAAGGAGTAAGCAGTGTGAAAAAAAATACAAACTGCACAGTTGAAAGAGAAAGGGGCTATCAGGAAATATGATGTCATAGCCAAGGATTAAAAAAAATAAAGAGATTGAGAAGAGGCCTGATCTTCATTGGGATACGTGGGGGCACCCTAAGGGCAAGACCCTACCTAAGCTTCCAACTTGTGAAAAGAAAAGGCTTATGGAATTTTCTTCTTCGAAATAGTAGCAGTGACTGAATGCTGCTTGAGCTGTAATTCAAGGGGCAGGAGGTCTTGGCAGTGCTGTCCACATGCCTCTGGCTTTAGTGTCAGGAAGGATACAAAAGTAAAGGGGTTGTGGAGTCTTCCTCCACCGAGGCCAGGTGTGGGGCAGGCAAGTACTCCACGGAGGTCCCAAAAGACTATGTGTGACACTGTGAAACTGAAGCCTGGGTTGCGTTGAAGATGCCAGGATGTTGGAGATGCAGGATGTCTGTCAGGGAGAGCTGCATACAGAGAAAGTAGAGAGAAGCATGGTGCAGCATTAAAGCTGGAAGGGCAGAGCCATCTAAGTCCTTTGACATAAGACCTGAAACTACAGGATTTGAAGCTTTCCCTGCTGGGTTTGATCTTGCTTTTGTCCACTATTCCCCCACTACTCCCCCATTTCACCATTTTGGAGTGGCAATGTGTGTTCTACTTTTTTAAAGCAGGGGATTACAGTTAAGAGAATATTTTGAGTCTCAGAAATGTTGTATATGAATGCTTAGCTTGCATGTCTGTGTATATGCAGTGTCCAAAGGGCCTAGAAAAGGGCATCAGATTCCCTGAAACTGGAATTACAGAGAGGCAATCTGCCATATGGATTCAGGGAATCGAACCTGAGTCTTCTACAAGAGCAGCAAGTGCTCTTAACCACTGGGCCATCTCTCATCAGGGTTTTAGAGAAACCCTGATGAATAAACATGGCTACCAAGTCCATCCTACTGGTAAGTACTAGAGCTGTGGTCCAGCTCAGGCATCTAGCATTTGGGTCCTTTATTTTTACCAATTTGCAGAGAGACCACTTGGAAAATTAAGCTTGCGCATGGAAAAAGTTCATTCTAAGATTAGTAAATAGTGATTACTCGACAATTAATTAGCATTTAGCCCATAATGGATTCACAGCTTCATGAGGAACACAAAGTCTGAGCCATGCAGTTTCCTAAAGTCAAGATGGTAATATTGATTGTCAGCCTGCCTGGATTGACAGTCTAGGACCAGTGAGGCCCACCACTGGGTATAGACATCTGTAGGGGTGCTTCCAAAATGGATTAACATGTGAGCAGCAGCTGAAAGGAGAAGCACGGCCTTGAATGTTGGAAATGTCATCCAAAAGCCTCAGTGTCTAGATGTAAAATAGTCTAAAAGTTGGGAGAAGAGAAAGTCAGAGAGGTGTGCAAGCTCCTGCTTCCGGTGTCTGCTGCTACTGTGCAGTCATTCACTGATGTCATGCCCAAGTCTTTCAGTGTAAGTTCAAAACCAGAAACTCTCCAAGGAGTTTCTGACATTCAGCATTGGACCGTCAGAGATTGATGGGGCAGGCTGTGGACAGAGCAGCTCTAGGCTCTTTTCCTCTCCAACTTGCAGACAGACATTGTTGGGCTACCTGCTGCCTATTGTGTAAGCTAACTCAGCAAGTTCCCTTTATAGTACGTATTGTGTTTGGACAACAGATACCCTAATGGTTCTGTTCCTTTGGAGAATCCTAGCAGCATGAGTACTCTTGCCTTCCAGTTTATTCTTTGGGAGCCCTGGGAATGACTTGTCACTACATGTCAGATCAAGGTCTAAAATTTGGTGACAGTTCTGCCATCATGGTGACCAAAGCACCTTACCTTTGGAGATTCAGTGAACCACATGGGTTAGCTGACCTGAACTCTGCCCTCCAGAAAGTTCAAGCAAACTGCACCATTTGCACCCCTGGGCCTTTGTTGATGGCCAATGCAGGGTACATGAGAATATGAGAAAATGTGTGTGCATTCATGGGAGTGTGCATGAGAATTGTGTGTATGTGAGTGTGTATGTATGCACTTTGTGTGTGTGTTTGCATGTGCGTGAATTTTGAGGGTTCATTGTTCCATTTTGCATCCCTCCATTTACCCACAGAACAAATACCAATAGAGGCATAACTGCTGCGGAGTGTCCTTCTGGCTCTCTTGGGGTCCTTTGAACTGCTTTTATTTTCCTTTGCTGCTACTGGAAGTGTTCAAGTCACCTCTCTGACACCCTGAAGACACGATCCTTCCTCAGGAGAATCAATCAGTGGCATGTGACTGCATTTTAATGTCTCCACTCTTCCTAGTTTGATTTTTTTTTTCTCTTTAAATTCCTGGTTTTTCTTTCCCCAGTTTTCTTTCCTTTGCTCCTCAGCAGCAGTTCCTTAGGAGGACCAGGGCAGCCTTCCTTGCCAGTCCTGCTTTGCCTCCTCTTTTGTAATTCAGAGTGGAGGCTGCTGTGCCCCTTATGAAGGACACCGGATAATAACAAAATCGCTGATAATGCTAAAGATAGCTTTTAATGAATCTTGTTTCTCAGTATTACTGGAAGCATTTTCTCGGCGCAAGAGAGAGAGAGAGAGAGACCTTTTCCAGCTTTGAGAGTTTCACATTCAAAGACTTTTACAGCCAGCGTTGGGAGGCTTGTTTAGTACTGGCTAAAAATAAAAATAAAAACATTCTCTTTGACGGCAGCTAGATCTAATTTGTTAAACTGGTTGCCTTTGTTTTTCTGGTTTTATTTTTTTAAGCTGTATACTTTCCTGAATGCAAAAAATAGCTGAAGTACATTTCATTTTCCCCCCTCTTGACTGCTGACAGCTTGTGCTGTGGAGTACAGAAATAAAGTCTGTTTTCTTATTAAAATGCATCGAGTCTCCCAGGTAGGCACTGGGGTTTTGCAGGCACACTGCCTCATTTACAGGGGATTCTAGCTTCCTGGAGCCTGCTGGCCCAGCCTGCTGCTCTTTATAGGAGCCCTGCAAGAGTCACCTCATGCTTGTGTTTCCTGAGTGTTTGTGTGGGTGTCAGCTGCTCAGGCATTGTGGCTTGGTGCAGAGGGAAATACCATTCTGCCACCTTTTGTGGATGGGCACACTCTTATTCACTGATTCAGTAATCTTTTGTTGCTGGCCTACTATATGCCAGGCAGTGCTCCGGGCTCTGGCAGTGAGCAGCTCTCTCCAAAATCCTGACACGTGAAAAGCTTCCATTGAAGAGGAGTGGAACAGAGGCCAGGTGATGACGATGTATGTACAGATGTCTCCTGGTGATAAGTACTGTACAGAGACAGGAAACGAAGAAGACCAGAGACCTGAGATTACACTGTCCTCCTGACCTCACTAGAATGACATCACTCCAAAAAGACTTGAGGGAACTGAACATTTTTAGCAAGAACGTTAGTTACAAAGGCTCTGAGTCTGGTGTGCTCTGCACGAGAGGAGCAAGACAGGGCAGAGTGGCTGGAGCCGAGTGAGCAAGGCAGAAAGTGCCAGAGGGTGAAGGGGGCTGACCCAGGCAGCCCGCATCCTGGAGGCCACTTCAGCACCTTGGCTTTTAGGCTGACAGCGTGAAGGCCTTGCAGAGTTTTAATGAAGGAGTTGTGGGTCTGGAGATACATGGAACTCGGCTCTGGTTTTCCTAAAGTTTGTTTATTCCCCCTCCACGTCAGGACATTTCTTTCCCTTCCACTGTCATTTTTTTTTTTTTGGAGCCATACTTGTTTATCCTATGAGAACACCACTCCTCGTGGGTACAGGTGGGAGCTTGATTCACCAAGTATAGTCCCTGATTCTTTCCTGATATGAGCGGGCTGCAAAGATGCAGGAAGCAGACCAGTTTCTGTAGCCAGGGAACGAAAAGGAATGGCTCCACTAAAAAAAAAAAACAGCCTTTAAAATAAGTAGAGAGAAAACCACAAAATGTATAATCATAAAACATATGCACGCCTTTTCTTTCTACATATTTTCTCCTGTTGTTTTTCTCCTGCTGGTAAGTTTCATACAAGCAATGATCCCAGAGTAGTCATTCTGTGTTCATCATTTCTGTTTAATGCTGGAACACAAACCTCTCCCAACATTTCTATAGATTCTTTGTATTCGCTTTGAGATAGCTGATCAATACAGCTTTATAGGGAGGAACCGCAATTCTACTGCCAGCACGACTCGGGGCCACTTAGAAGCCTTGTGTGCCTGCTTATTTTTTCTTTTGCCGATATAGATACCGCAGCAGCAACCATCTCTGTGATTGTTTGTCTTTTTCATTTTGTTATCTGCATTTTTTTTTCAGGCTATGTTCCCAGCAGTGAGGGGCTTAGATCCAAGGACATCATCACAGTTACTATTTATGATTTTCATTTCCCTTTTCCATGGTTGCTGCAGCCCACATCACAAGTGTGGACCCCAGCAGCTTCTTCCCACTTCAGGTGATGCAGTCGCTTTGATTTCCTGATGCATTCCAAGGCCAGCGTCTGAGTGTCAAGGATGCGCTGGCGATGATATCCTTTATCTGCTATTTCTCCTGCACCGTCTTCGCATTTAATCTTCCCAGCAGCTCTCGCTGGCAAGTTTCCTTGCTTATATTGAAAAAGGGAAGGAATCAGAACAGGGTGTCATCAGATCAATAACCTGCCCACAACTTAACCAAAAGTAGGCTAGGGTCTCAGTCCTGGCTGTGTCTGCCACTTCCCCTGCTGGCCCTGTAGTCCACCAGTATTACATCCCCTCTCACCTTAAGAGCTCAGACTGAGCATCACAGACTCTGTCGGTGTAAATACAGCCATGCTGAGTTAAGAAAGGATCAGACCTAGTCCCTAAGAAAGAATAATTTGTTCTATCACAGTAGGGGACACAAGGGTTCAAAGACAAGACAGTGGAGGAGAGTAATTTTCCAAAGAAAATGTGAGAAGGCCCTTTAAAAAAGACAAGATTGTGCTTTGAAATGAGAGCTAGAAATAGGGAAGAAGATGACACACGTGAAAGCATTCAGAAGTGTGGCCAGCAGGGCTTGGAGCTGGCGGTGGGATGGTGAGGTTGGCAAGGCATGGAGCTGGCGGTGGGATGGTGATGGTGAGGTCAGCAGGACGTGGAGCTGGCAGTGGGATGGGGATGGTGAGGTTGGCAGGGCGTGGAGCTGGCAGTGGGATGGGGATGGTGAGGTCAGCAGGGCGTGGAGCTGGCAGTGGGATGGAGATGGTGAGGTCGGCAGGGCGTGGAGCTGGCAGTGGGATGGGGATGGTGAGGTTGGCAGGGCGTGGAGCTGGCGATAGGCTGAGGATGGTGACTGAGGATGGATCTGTAGGCTATACTGATGCTGTAAAGTCCATTCTGGATTTAGCTGCATTCTGGGTTTAATTGAATTTTAGTCCACTCGGGTTAGAGTCTCTGTAGGTGGGTCCAACAGTGACTCTCATGTGGCACCAAGAGAAATTCTGTGTAATTTTAAGAGAGATTCATTTACTCTAGACTACAGAAAGCATCCACAACCTTAAGCAGCATAGGGGCAGGAGGAAGCAACTGAATCTGATTGGTGGTTAAAAGAACAGCTCTAGGTGAACCAGGAGTGTGTGCTACGCAAGAGGGGTGTGTGCAATCAGGTCTCTGTTCTACAGGTGTGCCACAGCCAGAAGCACACAGCAAATACCTTTAGCACAGTGGTTCTCAGCCTTTCTGGTGCTGTAACCCTTTAATATAATTCCTCATGTTGTAGTGACCCCAACCATAAAATTATTCCATTGCTACTTCATAACTGTAATTTTGCTACTGTTATGATTATACAAACAACTAATATGCAGGATCCTGATGTGAAACCCCTGGGAAAGGGTTGTTTGACCCCCAAGTTGACCTACAGGCTGAGAAAGGCTGCTCTAGAGTTGAAACTGCACAGTGTACCCTGGTGGCTGTCTGATGCCCTGGCTCTAGTGCCAAAGATGATGCAACAGAAACCAGGAACAGAGCTTCCCAGGCTCTGATGCCTGGGGAGTTGTTCAGGTAGATACAAGAACTTATTCTGTCCAAGCATCACACATATACAATTAAGTAAAAATAATCTCTAGTAGTGAAACTAAGCACCAATTTATTAGGCCACTACTCACCCCTTGGGCAGGAATGACCTTACAGTGTGAATCTTGACTATACTCTAAAAGCTTGTCTGAAATGTCAAGGTTCACCCCCTACCCAAGACCCCCTTAATCAGATTCTGTCCTGTAACAGGGTCCCAGGGTATGCTCATGCACATCAGAAACTGAGAGACACTGTTCTAACGGTATTTCAGAGGCAATATCACTAACGGTAGGTAACATTTTTTTAATATCTACATATGTAAAAGTTTATACGAAAATAAATAAATAAATGTGACAGAAATTAATTTTATGTTTTAGGTATATGATAATACAGCCCTGGCATGGTATACCTGAGGGATTACAACTTTGTATGTGTACGTGCACATATGCAAGCATGTGTGCATGTCTTTGATGAGCAGGGCAGTGAGATTATGTCTATACCACATATTACTCACCCATTTCCCAAAGCCATATAGGGTTATAAGGACCAAGCCAATTAGCAAATTATATTTTTATATCCAAAGCTTTTGCAACTGACATAATGGACTTCATTATGAGATATGTTTTGGGTGGATGCTGGTAGTTCTTTGTGGATTATAGCTAAGTGGAATCTGGAGTGGGGGGGTCCATTCACACACCTTAGAGCGTATGCTCATGCACAAATCACCATATATCTTTCACTTTGCACAGACTGTAGCTAGTGTATAGCATTATGAAGCTACTGGAATCAGCTCACCAATGTGAGGTTAGTGCTGTCAACCTGACAGGATCTGAACTCACTTAGGAGACAAACCTCTAGGCACAACTGTGAGGGGTTATTTACGCTAGTGTCTGAGAGTGCCTTTTGGGGAATACCTTGATTAGATTAACTGACATGGGAAGACTTGCCCACAGTAAGCGGCAGCATTCCCTGGGCTAAGGCTCATGGCTCTTTCAGAAAGAAGTAAGCTAAGCACCAGTACTGGATGCTTTGGGCACCTCAGCTGTGGGTGCAACGTGGCCAGCTAACTCCTTAAACAGCTGCGGCCTCTGTGCCGTCCCCATGATGGACTGTCACCACCAGCTGTGAGCCCAGATAAACCTCTTCTCCCTTAAGTCGGTTTTGTTGCTCTTTTGTCAAGGCAACGGGAAAATTAACAAAGATGGCAGACACAGAGTCAGAATCACAGAGTGAGAACCACACAGGACCTCACACTGTAGCCCAAGGAGCCATGACACTCACACACCTGACAAAATGCAGAGAGGCCTGCAGGCACGCCACGTCTTTCTCAACACCCATTATCTGTCAGCCAGCACCAACACAAACACAAAGCATCCATGATGGATGTGTACACAATAACCCAGGTGTACTCTTTGGTTGTGAACCCCAGAGAAACATAAACAACAGACTCCATCTAATGGCCCTCCAAGAGAACCTAAGCCCTAAGATGCTCAGAATGACTTGAGAATACAGCTTCAGATCTTTTTCATAGCACCAAATGCCAGTGGAGGCAGCAGAGAGCAAACAAGGCTCCTTTCTATTCTTGCTATTCAGAAAGAATCCCTGAATCTATGCTCTTCACAGGGTAATTCCCCAATAAAGAACTTAGCCTTGTCTCCCTCCAGCCAGCCCTGCTTCCTCTCTCCAGCTAGCTGTGTTTCCTTTCTCTCAGTTCTCATATTCAAATGTGCTTATCAGGAAGCCCAGGAGAACTTCACCTTCTGTTCAGGGCTTTCTACTGAACCAAGACTCCTGCAAGATGAGTACTAGAAGCACATTCATTCATTTTTCTCTCTTGAGGGGCCAGTGTGTCCAGTAACCATCACATTTGATTACTCACAGTTTGAAGAAGAGATGGTCAGCTGAAGAACCAATCTCTCCATGTATTCCATTTCAGAATAACCTGCCTCCACTTAGAAAGTCAAATAAGCTTTGGTCACATATAAACACATTTACATACAAGCCTAGATAATGAGTTTACAAAGGCACTCTCAAAAATGCACTTCCTTAGCTCCACCTACACTGAGATCCAGGTCTGATGATGTAACTTATGACAATCACCGGATCCAGCCCACCAGCTCTGACAAACTCACATCCCCAGGATACCGGGCTTTAGCTGAGTAAGCAGGAAGTCATAAGATGCACAGAGCAGGGATTGGTAAGCACTCACAATGACTGGTGACCAGGAAGCAACAGGGTGTTCAGTTTCACTCTCAACGGCAAGTATCTTAGTCCATTTTCTGTTCCTCTAATTGGGGACCTATAATTTATAAGTAAAATGGGTTGTTTGACTCATGATTTTTCTGGCTGGAGGATTCTAACATCAGGTATCCTATGGGTGGTTCCTGTGGTGTCCTAAACATGGCAGAGAAGTGGAAAAAAGCAAAAAAGCAACATGGAAAAGGGGCTCAAGGGGTAGGGACACAAGAGATGAATAGCTGGGGTCATTCTTTTATAAGAGAACTAAGATCACTCCCATCCCCCCCACACACACATACAAAATAGCATTAAACTCTTCTGGGGGTAAAAGACCACATGATCTGACTCCTTCCCAAGAGGAAATGTGGTGGTTTGAATAAGAATAGCCCCCATAGGTTCATAGATCTGAATGCTTAGTCATCAGGAAGTAGCACTACCTGAGAAGGATTGGGAAGTGTGGCCTCTTTGGAGGAAGTGTGTCACTGGGGTGGGGAGCCTTTGGGGTTTCAGATGCTCAATCCAGTCCCAGCAGCTCTCATTTCCTGTTGCCTGTGGATCTGAATGTAGAACTCTCAGTTCCCTCTCCAGCACCACATCTGCCTTTGTGCTGCTATGCTCCCTGACATGATGATAATGGACCAACCCCCCAGCCCCCAATTAAATGCTTTCTTTTTCCAATTTTGGTTTGGTTTAGTTAGTTTTAGTTTTTAGGTTTTTTTGTTTGTTTGTTTTTTAGCTTTGGAACCTGTCCTGGAACTAGCTCTTGTAGACCAGGCTGGCCTCGAACTCACAGAGATCCACCTGCCTCTGCCTCCCGAGTGCTGGGATTAAAAACGTGCATCACCACTACTGGCAGATAATTTCTTTTCTAAGAGTTGTTGTGGTCATGGTGTCTCTTCACAGCAATATAGTAACTAAGATAGTAGGTGCCTCAAAGACTCCATACCTGGATGCTACCATATGGGAACCATCTGCTAGCATGAGCAACTGGGGAACAAGAGAAAAAACAAACAAACAAACAAACAAACAAAAAAACAAAAAAAACCAGCTACACCAAAGGAAAGGCTGCCACATGTTGTCAGAGTTTTCAAACATTTTCCAACTTACCATTAAAAAATGATGTGTGAACTGCTAGATTAAGGGGCTTTGCTTTCTTCCTAAGCTTTTGCTGTGACTGTTGTCACTATTAACTGGTGGGTGTACTGAGAAAAAAAAAAGTGTCCTGGCAGTGATGGGAAGCCCTAACTCTGCTGGGAAAGCTGCTCAGAGTGTGTTCCCTGGGCTAAAAGCTGGGACTGCATGCAGTCAGCACTGGCTCTACTGTCCTCTCCTTCAGGTATATGTTAGAGGACTTAAAAGCTCTCAACAGGACAAAAAGGAGGTGGGAAGGGAGATGCAACTTGGCAGAGAAACAAAGAGAAAAAGAAACAGAGACAGAGCTTTGAAAAGCAGAGAGGCAGAAATGTGGAGAGGAGAGGAGAGGAGAGAAGAGAAACAAAAAGGAAATAGATTGTAATAACTGCTCATGATACCAAAGAAATGTGTTGTTGGGAAGAGCACAATAGGAGAGAAAAACAGTGTGCTCAGATGTGTGTATATGTACATGAATGTGTGTATATGTGTGTGTACCTGAGTGTGTGCATTAATATGTGTGTATACATGAGTGTGTGTGTATATATATATATGTTTACATGAGTGTGTGCATGAGTGTGTGTGTGTGTGTGTTAGTATGTGTACATCCAAATATGTCTATGGATGGAAGAGGTGGTGATCCACCTTCAGGGGTAAATGTAACTACTGCCCCACATTGAAGAAGCCTCCTTTTAGAGCAAATGGGGACCACCACAGAAAACCACAACTGGATTCAATAAAGAGATTAGAAAATCCTAGGGAACCTAGCCCCAAATGACATTTCTACATTATAGCACCTGCATCTATGGCTAAGGGAACCTCACAGAAGAAGTGGTAGAAAGATTATAAAACCAGAGTACCAGGGACCCTTCTGTGAAACTCTCCTAGAAAGGACTATATAAACAAGATCAGAAGAAAAATTTTGTGGAGTATCAATTCTAGACAAAGAACTTCAAGTAACCAATGACTACTAGGAGACAAAGAATTAGCCTCTCCCAGGAGTTAGGCCCCTTAATTGTTTGTCTAATTTATACTGGACATTCTTGAAACCGTATGCATGCAAATAACAAAATCGGACCAAGCAAGTCACATTTACACACACACACACACACACACACACACACACACACACACCTCAAATGCAAAGAAAAAGAGGCTACCAACTTGAGACATGGCAAGGCATGGGAAGGTGTTAAGGGAGGGTAGCTGGAAAGGGATGAAGAGAAGAAAGTGATGTAATCCTTTCTCAATTTAAAATATTAAAAAATAACAAAAATTAAACATCAGATATTAAAATGCGCAAGTGAAGAACAAAGTTGAGAATGCTGTAGACAAAAGTGTAGGAAAGAAAGGGAGATTAGATAGATAGATAGATAGATAGATAGATAGATAGATAGATCGAACATATTATTAACAGAACAAGCATAATCAATAAGTATCAAATCCCTTAAAATTTATTCAATGAATAATCGATTTTCCAAAGTCAATTCACAAAAAAATGATTTATTAGGGATCATTGCAAAATTGGCATAATTATTATAACTATCTATTTCTTTCCAAATTTATTGTTTATTGGAATATGTATGAAAACATCTTTAGAGATGCTAAAGATGTTGATTGGTTTTCATTTTGTATTACTAAATAATACTTAAATGGGTATTTGATTTTTAGATATTTCATGTTCATTTTTAAACTATTTTTATTTTTGTCAGCTCTGGTCTTTTAGAGTGGATAAAAAATGGCACTCTCCAGGGAAAAGGAAGAAGGGGCCCGTATACATTAGAGAGGGAGTAGAGAGAGGAGATGTGGAGGAGTAGGCAGGAAGAAGCTCAGATTTGGGATCAAAGTGTGGTGGTTTAAATAAGGATAGCCCTCATCGGCTAAGAGATTTGAATGCTTAGTCACCAGAGAGTGGCACCATTGGAAAAGATTAAGAGGTGTGACCTTGTTGGAATAGATGTAACTTTGTTAGAAAAAGTGTGTCACTGGGGGTGGGCTTTGGGATTTCCAAATCCCAAACCAGGCCCAGTGTCTCTCTCTTCCTGCTGCCTGCAGATTCAGATGTACAACTCCCAGCTACTTTTTTCTCCAGTACCATGCCTGCCAACATGATGATAATGGATTAACCCTCAGAAACTGTATGCAAGCCCCAATTAAATGATTTCTTTTATAAGAGTTGCTGTGATCATGGTGTCTGTTCACATCAATAAAGCACCAACTAAGACAAAAGGAAAGACAGGAATTGGAAAAGCAAACAATGTAGATAGAGTACTTAGCACTTGGTTATTTAGGAAAATGTTCAGACAAGGCTTATATTTCTATTCACTGCTCATTTAACAGTGAACATGTTATTGTCTGTTTTGGGGGGATAGGATACAAAACCAAAGGAATAAATTAGGGCATTTGTGGTCCACTGGGCAGATGTGCCCAGACATCTATACTGGCATCATTTCCTTAATGTGAAGGTTCCAGAAATGGATATAAATCAAATCTTCCCATATGAGTTATTGCCTTCAAGAACCCCAGAAGATGTCTAGGTGGGATACGGAAAAAGTTAGGGACAACTACCATAGTTCAAAATGAAAATTCATAGATTCCCATTCCAGAAATGACTGAGCCTAGTGGGAAAGTAAGCCAGGATCCTGGGTGTTACTCAGGAATCCAACACAGACTCAATGGAGACAAGGTGTTTCGTGAACACAAGAGATGAGGAATAGCATTCTCAAGAACAGGAGAACCAGTTGGAATTCAGATGCTAGCTGAATGCCTCTGAGAAGGACTGAGACCCAGAAAGAGAGCATGCTGGGAAGGAAGTGAATCTCCTCAACATAGGTGTGACAGTCCATGGTGTAAGTGTTAAGTGAAGAGCGTTGAAGAAAACCAGAGGAACAGCAAGTGGGAACCAGGCCATGCAGTGTCCGGTCACTGTAAAGATGAAGCTCATTACAAAGGATGGTCATGGATGAAGGCTGAAGGAGTAAGCTTAGAGCCTGATTCACAATGGTTGGAATAGAGTAGAAAATGCAGGAACATCATAACAGCCCAGTTTGGGGCCAGAAGAGTGACTTTGGCAGGACAACAATATCAAGACAAAGTTAGCAATAAAGGCAAGGAAGTCAATGACACAAAGGGATGGTGCCCAGGTCACTGTGTTCTGGAGTCTAGCTGGGGAAGTTGTACTCTAAGGATGATCCATTCAGAGGCCTCTGGCTCTTGTTTCTATATAAGGAAGGATAAACCCAGAGCAGAGGAAGAGACTAAGGATGCCTTCAGGCTAACTAGACAGGTTTTGGAAATTTACAAGCAAGCAAAAATAAAGCTTTATATGCTTCAGCATGCTTTGACCTTTCTGGAAAATTCTAACACAGCCATAAGACTCTCAGCTTTTTGCAAATGAGCAGCCACCTTTCAGAACAAGAGTGAAGTCCACGGTGCCATTTGCCAGCAAGTCCTGCCCTTTGGCCATGTAGAAGCCGGCATAGTGCCGTCCAGAATGCAATTGAATGGATTAGTTTAGCTTGCTAAACCTTGGTTCACAAGATTATGCATTTGAATTTTATAATATGGAAAATTAATTTCTTAAGTTATTAGGACAGAAAATTCAATAGGATTAATTCTCCTGGCTAAGAAATAATCGGAGGTCACCATGGCAACACACATCAATGGGGCAATAAACGGTGAATGAAATACCTCCCATGTTTGGCTATTTATTCAAGACCTTTCTCTTCTCTGGCCCTGGTGGCATTTGGGAGGGGGACCAAGGCACCTGGGGAATCTATTGCCAGTCATTCTGGGTCCCAGATCTACCAGAAGAGACAAAGTGAAGCTTCCTGGCAGCTGTCTTCCCTTAGAGAAGTTCACATTTCTAGAGACTGAGAGGAAGATTTGGTGAAAATACCAACCATGCTCAAATTCATAAGGTAGATGTGGGAATGAAATAACCGTGGCAGGATTCAGGTCATTTACTTCATGCCAAATGCAACTTCTTGGAAATGAGAGAAAAATCGGCTCACACACACCAAGAGGGATTTTCAAGGTTGAATAGGCCTGGCTGACAGAAGTGAGAAGACCAAAGGATGCTGATCCCTTTCCCCTTTGATTTTTCTCTGGGCTGAGCTAAGACAGAGAAGGATCCCTGTGGGTCCCCAATTCTGTTTTCATGAGAAGCTGGGTGACTGACAGCATCTACTCTCTAGAAGTCAAGGTTGAATGCAAGCTCTGCCACTTTCTTACCTTAGAATATGTTTTCTGAGCTTTGATTGGATTGTCTGCAAAATTCTCTCTCTCTGTGTGTGTGTGTGTGTGTGTGTGTGTGTGTGTGTGTGTGTGTGTGACTCTCCATCTTTCTGTCTCTCTATCTCTCTTTCTGTGTGGATGCATGTGTGTCTGTCTGTCTGTTTCTGTGTGTGTGTACGTGTGTGTGTGTTTGTGTGTATGTGTGACTGTCTGTCTTTCTGTCTCTCTTTCTGTATGGATGTATGTGTGTCTGTCTGTTTCTGTGTGTGTACGTGTGTGTGTGTGTGTGTGTGTGTGTGTGTGCCTGTATCTGTGCCTCACTGTGTTATTATCTCTTTATGTGGAATGGAAAATATTTAACAAAATATTAACAAAGTTCCAAGCAAATATTAGGTGTCTCCTTCTTATATACAGAGCAATATAAACAGGGCACACATGTAGATTTCTCAAATTCTTGATCTAATAAATAAAATTCAATTCAGATAAGTTCCTCCAAGGCAAGGAGGGTGTTGTTAGGGTCTGGTTAAGGTTGGGAGCGTACCCTTCAAGCTCCGTGTATTTATTGGACACTTAATCTTCAATGTAGCAGTGAGAGCAGGACCTTCAAGGGGTGGAATGTTCTGGGAGGCTTTCAGTGAACTGAGGGAGAAAAGGTGATGAGATTTCAGGCTTTCTCCCGATTCTTCCTCCGTGGTGAGTCCTCCACAGAGTTGAGCTACTGCGGCCACCATGCCTTTGAGGCTACAGAACCCAGAGCTCAGTAAATTTCCTCAGAAAGTGGCTCCTGTCAGAGCTGGGTGTGCTCTCAGGGTGCACTCAGGGTGGATGCAGAGGGATCGTGAGTTCATGACCAGCCATGGCCACAGAGGTAAAATCCGTCTCAAAAGAAACTAAATAAAACAAGCAATAAAAGCAGACTGCTTGGAAAAATTAGAATTCGGAGGATAAACTAATGCAGCAGCTCGGGCCTTTTCCTTTACATGTAATTTACATATAAATTAAAGAATACCAGCTTATTTTCTGTAATATTAGAAGACATGTGTTGGGGTTATTTGTGTCTCACAGAAAAGAAAAGGAAGAGACTGGTGTGGAGTCTGTTGACTCCTAAGCACACTTAGACTCTCCAGAGGGATGTTTGAACAAGGCAGTGCCCTGTGAGCCTAGGCTGGCTGGGCTTAGAAATGCAAGGGCAAGATAACCATGTCACAAGGACACTTGGACTGGCATCTCCATTCTCATCCCATGGATGAGACCTCTAGGGAATATGGAGAGAAAGTGATGAGATTACCAAAACCTACTTCTGATCAATAACCGTAGGTGATACCAGAGCCATCACTTCTCTGATATTGGTTTGCATTTAATGACTCAAAGAATCCGTACAGTGGAAGCATTGCACAGGAGCAGGGGAACTGTAGGTTCTTTACCCCCGGACAGGATTATTTTTGTACCTCTTCCATCCCCCTGCTGCAGGGCTCCTGTTCTGACAAGTCTGTGGTTACTAGAAGGCGGGAACACTGGATTGGTACTGGCATTGGCATTCTGCACCCACAGGGCTCTGTCTTCTTTTTCACACATTTAGATCAGAATAAAGTAGTCAAGGACAACCCGGACCTGTCTCATGGCTCTCTTTTCTGACTGGGTTATCAGCAGATGGGCAGGTAGATTCAGGTATTCTCTGGGGCTTTGGATACATTTTTCTCACACAGTCGGTGTGTGTGGCTTATCATGATCCTGATAGAAAATAGAATTCTACTCAAATGGTTCAAGGCTTTAATAAAGCGATTATTTCTAGAGGTGTGGGAAGGGTAAAGAAAGCTAACAAGAGATAATGAGGCACCAAGGGATTTTCAAAACTGAGACTCAAATGCTGCATTCCAATGCCAGAAAGAGGAGGAAGTAGCCTTTTGCAGTTCAACAAGATATGGAACCCCAGAGCCCAGAGCTGCCCAATGGTATTGGAAGGTGCCATTTTCTCACTGTCCCCTTTGTTGTGACAAAATCCTTAACGTAAACAAGTTGAAGGGAGGTACTCTGTTAGGTTCAGAATTCTGGAAAATTTGGTCCATTTCACTTGTCTTCATGATCTTCTTCTGAATATCATGCAGTACGTGTGTGTGTGTGTGTGTGTGTGTGTGTGTGTGTGTGTGTGTTAGGGTTAGAAGGTGCTCCCTATTTTTCAGAGGAGAGGAAACATAGAGAAAGGATAATACCATAATTAGGGCACAAAACAGTACAAGGACAACCCCACTCCCATCCCCAGTGACCCATTTCCCAAACTAGGCCCCACCTAGCTCAGCATTTCTAAATAATGCCCTCATATTATGCACCCATTAAAAAAGAAATTCATTGATTGGGTCAGAACCATCATGATCTAATTGTCTCTGAAAACGCCTTCAGATACAGCAGCACAGATACCAGGGCAGGATGAAGCAGAAAATGGGCTCATTCTCGAACTTTGAGTTCACAGTGTTTCTCACGGACTGAGCTTAAGTAGAAATCAGTGATAAACACAGGCAAAGTAGTCTGTGTGTTCAGCTTCATGAGGTTCCAAGCGTGACAACGAGGATTGAATATAGGGGCTTCCAGAATAACAGATGAGTTTGAATAAAGTCATTTTCCTAATATTTATAGTGGAATGGGCTCATTGCTGGGGTTTAAAGAACCAACATCTCTATGTGGCCTTCAATATAAGCTGGGGCTTCTTCCTCACACAGTCCCCAGAGCTCTGAGTTAAGCAGATTGCAAATGTTGACTAGAAAGTATACTATCCTTAGGCACCTCTTCCTCAACAACTAGGTGGAGAGATTTGATGGAGATAGCATGTTCATATTGCTAGGACCCTTGATTGTGCACCACCAAATACCACAAAATTTAACCTTCCATCCCAGAAGGCTAGGTTGGACTTGAAATGACAACCATGTCAAGACAAGATGCTGGTTGGCCACACTGAGTTTTGGTTGGGAAGTGATATTATTAATTCCATCAACTCAGAGTGTAGCCAGGAAATTTTAAATGAGATTCTTGGCAATGTCTCTGGTTGGTGTCATAGCATGAGCTTGGCAGCTAGTAAGGGTGAGAGGAGAGGGAGAAAGAAGTCCAAACTACTTAGTAGCATAGGGACCAATGGAAAAGAGCAACAGCACTGAACGGTGGGCCTGAGCTGCGTAGAACCTTGGCTCCCAGTTGCTATAAGACGTGTAGATGGGAGGACACAGGTTTTCTGTTACTGGGCACGTGGGTACAGAGCAGGTTCTGACTGAGAAGGCCTGAGACAGGATTAGCAATGGGAGGGAAGTGGATCTGTGCCGACTTCTCACCTCAGCTCCATCAACATCTCTCAGCAGAGCTTGAGCATCATACTGAGATCAAATGAAGCCACGGGATCCTTCCCCTGCACAGGGAAGACCACTGGCTGAAGAATTGAAATATCCGCTTCTGGGGGAAATAAAAATGTAGAAAAGTTCCTTCTGCCAGGGCCTTTCCCTTGAGTCCTTCCAGGAATGACGCTGTAGCCTGAGGTTGAGGAGCTGGGAGAAAATAACGTGACAGCTTTTCAAGGCCCTGGGACTCTCTGAGCTTCACTGTGAAAGAACAGAAGAACAATTCCGTGTGATGCATAGCACACTTCCCTCCCCCCCCCGGGCATTTTGAGAAGATTCTTGCCATATTCCCCTTATGCTAGGAGATCAGGTGTGGACCTTCTCAAAGTGTGACCTATGCAGGGGACCCTGTGATGTCCTGTGCCTACTCACTGAGGACACAGTCCTGCTGCAGCAGCGGAAACTCAACAGAATGACTTGGACAATCATTAGGAATGAGGAGAGTATGGGAGAAGAAGTAACAAGACTGGATGGCGGCCGGTGTGTTTACTAAAGGCCCAGGCACACAAATGCAGATCTAGCATGCAGAGTGAGGCTTGAGGTGCAGCAATGAGCTCAAATTTGGAAAGTGGTTACTTGATTTCAAGCCCATGTTCTTCTCTAACTGTGAGATCTCCCACAGATCTCTTAGCTGTCTAGTGCCTCAGTTACCTCATCTGTGAAATAAGCCTGGTTAGCACAAGCCTCTCATAGGCTGCTATGACAATTAATGACATGGATATTTGCAAAGGCCGTGGCAGAGTGACAGGCAGATCGGGGGCGGGCCTGCGTGTTTGTTAAAAATGTATGCAAGGCTAAGAGAGGGAAGGGCCTTGGTCCTACCTCAAAGTGATATGCCAGGCTTTGTTGACTCCCCATGGGAAGTCCAAACTCTCTGAGGAATGGACTGAGGGAGTGAAAGGAGAGGAGGGAGTGGGAACTGGGATTGGTATGTAAAATGAGAAAAGATTGTTTTAAAATAAAAATAAGTTTTAAAAGAATACATGAAATTAAGAGGAAATCACAGTGGAAAGAATGAGGAGGAGCTGGAGGGGAGGGAATAGGGGAGGACTTGACTAAAACACATTATTTTCATGTACTAAATTTTCAAACACTAAGGCAAAGCAAGAGTCAACTCTCAATAATGTCTTGAGCAAGTTTGTCTCATACTAAGCTGCATGCTGTTGACTTTGGGCCAATTGTGCTCTAGTCTCTATCCCTCTCTCCATGCAGAACTCATAGTGTAACAGGACATAGGATATGTCTTTCCCATAGCAGAGAATAAAGTGAGGAACACACACACACACACAAGTCCTCTTAAAGCTCCTAGTTAGCGCTCACCTGAGACCTCTCATCATTGGCACAAGCAAGTGCTATGGCCAAACTGATGCCCATAGCATGGGACAGTAGCTTCCTGCTTCAAGGAATCACTGCACATCAAATGGTAAAGAGTGTAGTATTGTCACCTTTGTACAAGGAGAAGCACATAACTGAGAATAAGTACAGAAAATAAACAACCCAGAATCGCTAATTCACTTGCTCTATGATGTTGAGAGCTTGATTGTAGAGTTGCTGATGGTAAGGTTGTCTTGACTGACTACCATCCACCCTCCACCAATGCTGTCACTAAAATCTTAGCAGAAATGGTCCAGGCCAAGGACTTGTAAGTTTTTCATACTGTGACCAGGTCACACCCATACTCACATACAGAACTATATATTTACATATGTGTATATTCTATTGTTGAATATTATAGATACAGCCTATACCTGTCATAAAATAGCATTTTACCTTGTATGTGATAGTCAAGCTGATATTTCTATCCTATTCTATCTTAGCTAGTATTATCTGCCCACCCTACTCCCTATTTTTCAATGATCTACTTGTCTACTTCTAAATGCTACTTGCAAACTATTAAAATTATTTTGATCTGCTATTGGGTTGTTCTGTATGGCACTATTCCTGGGGAGATGTGAACAAACAGAGTCACCCCAAATAGGGGACCAATGACAAATACGATGATCAAAATATGAATATCACCAAAGTTCAACTTGGTGAACCAATAAGTTTCATTGAGGTTACTTAAAGTAGTGTAGGTAAAGGAATATGGATAGGAGCAGAAATGACTCACAGACAGCTACATGACCAAAGACAATGCCAGCATGGCTAACAGCTCGTAAAACCTGGAAACCTGGAGTGCACTGAAAAGCCTGCAGAGACTTCAGCAGGTTGTAGGCTGTCTCTCTCCAACAGCTCAGGTAGTCTGAGCAGCTCAATCTGTGTGCGCATGTCTTTCAGCAGTCCTTACAGCTTGTCTATACTAGAGGAGGGAGGAGCCTAGTGAATGTGGTCAGTTTCAGGCTCTTCTTGGGGCCATTGAGTTGTTTCCTTCCTGAGCTCAAGGCTCTTTCTTGCAGGATGGGCTTTCACCTCCCCTGACAACATCCTGTTGTTTCACCTCCGTTTTAACACACTGTGTGCTAAGGAGCTTCTATCCAAGATGGAATCTTGGATTCTATCTAATCTTGGAGGAAACTGCTACGTAGCAGGTTGTAATCCACGTTATGAAAATCTCTGAGGGAGTAAATACAAGCAGAATATACACGATACATGTGCATGACAACATCTCAGTGAAACCCATCAATCTGTGCAATGGATATATGATAATTAAAATCAGAAAATTAACTAATAATTAAATTTTATCATAGAAGTGTATATAGGGATAACAGTAAAGATGATCACTGAGCTGGACGTGGATAGCAAAATATCTTCAGTTTCTTGTTATATGTATCAAGTGACGGATAGTTAAGACACCATTTCAGTCCAGTATTTCTTTATCGTATCCTCTGTTGCTAGACGTAATTATGTGTGCCAAACATGGAGGATGCTGTTGCAGATGAAATGCAGCCCCCAGCTCTATACCCAGTTCTCCACAGGGGAAGCAAAATCCTAACAGACAATGACCTCATAGAAGGAAGCCACAGGCCACAGATGCTCAGATGGAACACTTCTGACCCTCCAAGAATAAGATACGAGAGAGACAAAATGTATCAAGAAAGCCAAGCAGAAGGGATGTTAAAGTCAAAAGGGTCTGTCTGTCAGCTGAGGTTGGGGTTCTACAACTGGATCCTGGGGTCAAGGTTGAAGAAACACTAGGGAAGGCGATATAAGCCAAAACCTTTGGGACTTTGTCTCAGAGAGAGCTGTTTTGTTTTGTTTGGGTGTTTTACTATTTGTCATAATTAAAGAAGTGCCATGGTGTGTGCCAGTCAGCCACATGTCAGCAGAGTCCTGTAAAGCAACCCTGCTGTCAGCTGTGTGACAAATTCTCCCACCAGTCCTCTCCAGCTGGGAACACAGCGAGCCCCTCTTTCTTCCTTATCTTAACCTTTACTCTTTTCAGGGTGTCATGTTCCACATTCTTGCCTCCAGTTACCTATATAGAATTTTACCTCCTTTTATACTATTTTCTAGGGCTTGTATCTAATGTACAATATCTAGGGCATTATGTCCTAGAAACTGCCATCCAATGTTAAAAAAAAAACTGTCTTCCTTCTATAGGAATGTAGGGACACAAAGACAGGCGATTTCAGAGCAGGGGCTTTTGATGTATGGAGTAAAGAAGATCCTCTGTGATTACATCAGTAACGAAGCCTCATAATTTTCGATTTGGATTGCACATGCTGCCCAAGCACAGGCCGTAGACTGTGTGGATATAACTCCAGTTGCTCAGATTTTCTCCTCGATATCAATTATTTTGAATGTTTAAATGTCCAATTTCCTGAGATTTTTATTGTTCAATTTTCTTATTAAGTGCCCTCTCTCCCTGCAAGTTAAAGTTGCTAAAACAGTTGAGGTATGAGCTCTGGCAGTCTGAATGAGCACTCCTAGTGAGCTCAGGCTCGATGAGGGAGCAGCTGATGCTTTAGAGTGTCTGGGATATTCCATGACAAATGCTTCCAGTGATTAGAGACTCAGATCTTTTTTTTTCCCCAGTGCTCACACAGAATTGGAAAAGGGAGGAAAAAAATTAAAGGCAGGTTTAATTAACCTGCCAAAAAGAAAAAAATATATAAAACCACAGAATGTCTGCCTGTGAGATTAAGAACAAATCTAATGATCAAAGTGACTTGGGGAGGGGGTTAGAAGCCACATTTCATATCCAATCTCCTCATATCACTGAATCTCCCAAGAATAAAATCATCAAATTATCTCACCTTTTGGTTTTCTGCAGCAGAAAGAAATTCCGCAGGTGGAATTTGGAGGACTGAAGAGTCTAGGCAGTGAGGTCTAGCCTGAAGTCCTACATCAAAGCCCCAGTGCAGTGCTTCTGGCCTCTGGGTCTCTCCCAAAACCCTCCACTTCTGAGGGGACTCCAGGTCAAGGTCAGAGCACATGAAAAAGGGGAGATAGAGGAGGCAAGGGTGAGGAAAAAATCCTCATAATGTTCTCAGGGAAGGGCAGTGCTGAAGAAGTGTCCGGGGATTCTGAGCCACTCCTGGCAGGGATGGTATAGGAGGAAAATGACTGTCATGCTTACCATTTCCTGGATACACACAGCAACTGCATCACTTAGTCTGCCTAGGACATAGTGGGGACACATTTCTACTTTACTGTGAGCAGAGTGGACATTGTCATTGTAAGTCAAGTTGTTTGGGACACAGATCCTTCTCCATAGTCTCCCTACCGTTCATGGTCTACTAGAACCTGCATCACAACAAAGACCTGGGCACAGGGGAGAGCTGAGCCAAGAAAGGGGCAAGAGCCCAAAAGATCAAGTATAGACCCACCCTCCCCATCCCACTGTGTGTGTACACCAACCCACCATCCCCATCACACTGTGTGTGCACACCAGCGCATCCTTCCCATCACACTGTCTGTGTAGACATCAACCCACCCTCCCCATCACACTGTGTGTGTACATCAACCTACCCTCTCCTCCACACTGTGTGTATAGACAGACTCACCCTCCCCATCACACTGTACTTCAAATGTGTAAGAAACAGTTTTGACGTGTGAAATTTGGAGGCTATTCTCACAGTGTGAGTTAACTAATATAATATCCTCGAGCAAGTGGCTTACCCTCTCTGAGCCTCATTTGTAGCTTAGGTTAAGAAGAGAAAAGGCTTTGACTTCATGGGCTGCTGAAAATGAAGTGCTCACTGCAGACTTGGCACATAGCAACCATTCCAGAAATTTTGGCTGAAAGATGCATGGTAGTAGACTGCTTCTTCGCATATCTTGCTTTCATTTGTTTTTACGGTGCTAGGAATTGAACCCAGGACTTGGGGCACGATAGTCAACTGCTCTACCACTGAGATATAGCCCAGCCTTATATTATTGTTTAGATACTGTTATCATTTTCATATTAGTAATCATTGTAGTCATAGTTATAATTTCACTTATCAGCTCTGATGTTTACTGAATACTTACTATGTCCCAGACACAATAGGAGAGCATGGGGGCACAATACTGATTAATTTCTCCTAATGCCTAGTCATTAAGAGCCTTTATTAAACCACATTACCCTAACACTTGCATTTCATTTTCAAACTCAGACCCTGGCATGCACTTTACCCTAGAAACTGGAACCCTTGATCATAGCTGACCACCAAATAGACTTGCTTCTTTTGATGCCCAGAACTAAAAAGTGGTATCCACAATGAAGGAAATATTTGCTATCTTTTTTAATATTTTTTATGGTTTATTGGTGTGAAGGTGTCAGATCCCCTGCAACTGGATCTTCAGACAGTTGTGAGCTGCTATGTGGGTGCTGGGAATTGAACCCGGGTCCTCTGGAAGAGCAGTCAGTACTCTTACCCACTGAGCCATCTCTCCAACCCCCAATATTTGCTATTTTTGTCTGTTCCAAATGCATGGTTCTGGAGCAACCATCAGACAGCCCACAAGCACCTCCTAAATAGACTCCCAAATGAGATCCTTCTGGTGGCTCTGCCTACATGGAGAGTCTAACTCTTCAGGGGAGTAGCTGATCCAAGTTGACTGATTAGACCCCTCAGCAGTCTCTGAGATGAGTCATCAAGGGATAGCAATGTCACCCATGAAGGGACAAGGAATAACACCTCAGGACTTCCACAACATTGCCCAACAGATAGTTTCACCATTCTGGGGCTAATCGGTTTGTGGGATATAAGTCTCATGCCCTGGTATTGCTTAGGCTGCCTTGGTGGCCATATGGTGAGAACCTACCCAAGGTCAGGCCAATGTTGAGGAAACTGAGTCAAGGAATGGAAGCTGAATGCCTGCTGTTAAACATCTCCCTCTGCATCTCTCTGTCTCCATCTCCACCTCCATTCTCATCTCCATCTCCATCCCAGTCCCCATGCTGCTCCCCACCTCCTTCCCCTCCACATCTCTTTTTTCACTGTAGTGGTAATAGAACCCAAGGTCTTGCTCATTTTAAGCAAGTGATCGACCATGGATCTATACCCCTACCCCCAAACCTCTATCAATTCAAGCATAAATATCACTGCTCATGGTGGTTCAACTCAATGCTCAATTCCTTGGAGCCAATATAGTCCTCAGCACTGTCTGGCATTGGCTGTGTAGACTGTAAATGGTCTGAGAGTCATTCACGTGTATAAGAAGAAACACTGCCTCTCCTTTGGTGGCTGAGTGGTCTTCCCTAAACAATACTGTCCTGGTGTGACCCACTGGAGGAAGGTCTATGTGTTACTTTCATTGGTTAATAAAGAAACTGCCTTGGCCCTGGTAGGACAGAAAATTAAGTAGGCAGAGTAGACAGAACAGAATGCTGGGAAAAAGAAGCAGATTCAAGCAGACCCTATAGCTCTCCTCTCCAAGACTGGCACAGGTTAAGATCCTTCCAGTAAGCCACCACCTCATGTTGCTACACAGATTACTAAATATGGGTTAAAGCAAGATGTGAGAATTAGCCAATAAGAGGCTGAAACTAATGGGCCAAGCAGTGTTTAAAAGAATACAGTTTCCGTGTTGTTATTTTGGGTAAAACTAGCCGGGAGCCAGGTGGCAGGATGCAGCCCGGCACTCTTACTACAACCCATTTCCCAGGAAGAGGTCTAAATGTGAACATTTGCCTTTACTTTTCAATTATCCCCAGGGGCTGTGACTGGGTGTCACATAGCCACTCTGCCCTGCTCTTTTTTCTCATCTGCTTCTGCCAGCCTCTGTGCTTCTTGTACCACCATGTCTTTCTGGTGAGATTTCATGGATGAAAAATCCTATTTTGGGTGCAGATGATCTTTTTAATCCTCTTTTTCCTGTATGTCGATGGGCTGTAGCCTCTAGGGAAATGTAAGAGACCCACATCTTTCTGGCATCCTATTCCCTAAACCTGCAAAGAAATAATATTTTCTCCCCAAGAAAGAAATCACTTTGGCTTAGTTATTTTTCATTAAAATTCAAATTAACTTAATAAAATGTAGGATTGTAAATTAATGAGCTTCTCGTGGAATCTACACAATATATGCCCCTCGTGTAACTTTGGGATATCTGCCTTTAACAATATTGAGCCTTCCCAGGGAGGCTTAGTTGAGTGGAATACTCTTGCCAATTTAACTCGGTTAATAACAGCTCCAGTCACTCAAATACAAAGTCATAAATGCTTCCTGATCATCTACTACATACCAGATCCTGTTCATGGGGCTTGAATTAACTTCTGGAATCATAACCAGGTAATTGAATGTGTGCATATACCCTGAATTACTGTCTTAAAGGCCTACCTCCTCAAGGTGTTCAGAGTGGAAGCCTTTGGAAAGAGACTGGGTTTCGTCCAGGCCAGAAGGTTGGGCTCCTACTGGTATTATTGACTTCATATCAATAAGAAAAGGCCAGAGCTTGTGCTCACTGCCAAGGGCTGGCCACGCTGACACTCTCATTTTAGACTTCCAACTGTTTTTATTGCATGATTAAACTTGCAAAAGTTATTTTTTCTTAATTGCTAATTTCTTCTTATATTAGCATTTATTAATTATGCAAATAATAGGTTTCATTAAAACATCATAACTATAGAGAATGCACTTTGCTCATATTTACCTGCCTCCCACTGGTCACTAAGCCTTTCCTGCTTCCCAAATAGTTTTTGTCTGTCCTTGGTCTTGTCTTTTTTAAAAAACCTTGAATCTATACATGAGAGAAAGCATGCCATCTGCCATTCTGAATTTTGCTTATTTTGTTTAACATTATCTCCAGTTCTATGCATTTCCTCCAAGTTATACAACTCCACTCTCCTTTATGTATAATAGTGCTCTACTGTGTAGCTAGAACACTTACTCAGCCTTTGGTGAGCAACCTGATTCTATAGCTTGGAACTATGAATTTTGGGATAGTATTTCTGCTACAACGCATCTGTCACGTATCAGTCTATGGCATTTTGTGAAGACAGTGTAAACACACAGTGCCTACTCTAGAGGTACACAGCATGATAGCAGTCCGTACAGCTGCAAACCTAGCATTCTCACTGGCTGTCCTTGTGAAGAAAAGAGGATACAGTTCTACTATGAACCACACTCTCCCTCACTCATATCAGGACATGAGAGATCCTCCATAGATGCAAAGAAGGAGTAGATCTGGAAGTAATGGTAAGGCTATGTAGCTACATCATGTCTTCCACTCCAGGGATCCAATTGCCCCATTACATGAAATGTTTCCAAGGGACATAGTAGAAGAAAGCCACCATCTCTGCCCAGAAGCTAAGATGAGATATGTGCAATTTACCCAGTATTAGCTACGTATCTTGAGTGGTTGTTTTCAGAGGGCTAGACACACCAATCATATCCACTGAGAATTATTAGTATGGAACTTAACCATGCCACGTAAATTTACCCAGTTAGTAAGTCAAGTACTTTTACTCAAAATTGGCCTCAGCACCATTCTTCATCAACTACAACAAAGGCAATAGATGTCAAAGGGTGGTAAGAAAGCTCCAAGTTCCAATGGCTTATGCTGATTGGTTTCTGTGGTGAAAAAAGCCCTATGATGTTAGAGTAACGTTCGGTTGTTTCGTTGGTGCCCACATCAGGTCCAGTGAAATATTTGCTACCATTCGATATGATAGATATTCGCTATCAGGTGGAGCTGCCCCAAAGGTCCACAGGGGAACCTTGTGGCCTTTTGCAGGATGCCTTGACCTAGTAATTACTGTGGTTTGAATGAGACTGTCCCTCAAAGACTCATGCATTTGAACACTTATCCCCAGTTGGTGGTACTGTTTGGGGAGATTTAGGAGGTATGGGGATTTGAAGTCTAGGATCTATTCCAGTTCACTTTCTTTGTTTTGTACTTGTAGTCCAAGATGTGAGTGCTCAGCTTGCTCCTTCAGATGCTATGCCTGCTGCCTACTGCATGCCTCCTGCATGTCTCCTGCTGCCTCCTGCATGCCTCCTGCAGCCTGTTGTCATTCTGTCTCTGCCACCATGGACTCTATCCCTTTGTAACCATAGCCCCAAATAAGCTGTTGTCTTATAAGTTGCCTTGGTCATGGTGTGCAAACACAGCAACAGAAAAATAACTAATACAACTACCATAATCTGGTAACTAAGACCTAAAGGAACTAGCTGTAACCAAGGGAGAGGGGGGTGTTGGCTTACTTCTTATACTTAGCAAAAGTTCATTTTACTCTAAAAAGACACCCAAAGTCATTTTGCTTTGAATTAAGTTTGGGCAGACATGGAAGGACCGTAGATTTTCTAGGAATTATCTCTGGGAAAGGTGTACTTAAGAATGAGGCACTACTTGATTGGGCGTCTAAAGGTCCATTTCACCAGTGGAAATGACAAGCCAGAAGTGTTCATCATCCTGCTCCAGACCCCTGCCCACACCGGCTCTCCTGCCCAGGACTTCTGATCGTTCACAGAATTTCACCCTTTCCCACATCATGAAATCACCCAGGAAGGTCACCTCCACAGGTGTGGACTTCATCTGTGCTCAGCTCCTGTTGTCCAGAGCAGTGCCTAGCACACAGTAGGTACTCAGTCAGGACATGATAGAGAGTCAAAGAAATCCAGTATGTGTCACCCCTAAATTTCTGTCAAGCTTCTGCTTCCATGCCTCTAGGGGAACAAACAGGCCCCCTACCTGGAGGAAAGTGAAATTAGCTTTTCTGATCCAGCAGTAACTCCTTCTCCATGGCTTGTGCCTTGAAAGCTCACAAAACAAGCATTCCCCTGTTTTTCTTGCTTCTGAAAATCATTTGAGGACTTCTTGGCATCTCTGTCACACTGATGTCACCACTGTGGCATCTTTACTCCCTTCAAACAAGCCTTGTGTTATGTGCATGGTTTTAATTAACCTGCTTTATGGAAATGCATCCGTCACATTCACCTCAGTGCCCTTATGACACAGGACAATGTTCTGCACACACTAGGAGCTCAGTACTCTGTAGCTATCCACCCTGGACACAGTAAGTGTCTTTCGATCTTGGATACTAAACTAGGTAACCTGGTCAGCACTTAGGTGAAAGCTGCTCCGTAAACACTTGTCGAATGAATTAAAGAGGGAGCGTGCTTCTGAGAGCAGGCTCCATGGGAGCTAAAGAGAGTATCCTAAGAGAATGCTCCAGCTAGCTAATTGTTCTGCTACAGTACAACACTCAATAGCAGGAAAACATAATATTCCAGTGCAATCCTATCATTTAAAACCGTCACCTCCCTCCTATGGAACACTGTGGTCCTGTTACTGGTACACTTTGAATGTGAAATGTCCACGTTTTAGATGTGTAGTCCTGCTCTGGTGACACAGCCCTGGTACCTGGGGCCTGACTGAGGAAGCACAGCACTAGGCATGGGTCCTTGGGGGTACCATCCTCAGTCCCCCTCATGGGCCCTATGATTCCTGGCCAGACAATAAAGTGAGGAGCTATCTTCTTCCACACCCTTTCACAGCCATGATCTTCTTCTGCACATGATGCCCAGCACATGATGCTCAGCACACAGGGCCAGGCGACCGTGGGCTGACCACTCTGAAACCATGAGAGAAACTTATTTTTCCTCATCTAAGCTGTTTCTGTTAGGTATTTTGTCACAATATTTTAATAACAGCTAATGCAAATATATTCTAAGAAACAAAAGCACCTCTCTCTCTCACTCTCTCTTTCTCTCTCTCTCTCTCTCTCTCTCTCTCTCTCTCTCTCTCTCTCTGTGTGTGTGTGTGTGTGTGTGCGCGCGCGCGCGCGTAAACAGGCATATTCTCATTTAATGTCAGTGTGTGTGCAATGTGTGTGTGTGTGTGTGTGTTGTACAAACATGCATACTGCAGAGTAAAAGGGCCAACCAAAGAAACACACCCTGACCCTGAAACCAGAGCCGAACGGTAAAAAGGGGTCAGTGAAAGATTGAAACATACTTTGGTCCAGACAAAAGAGCTAAAGAAACACATTCTTCTCCTGAACAAATCAGCATGCAGACCAACTAATCCCCGAGCAGGAAAACCAACCAATCTCTGAGGAGGACAACCAGCCAATCTCTGAGTTTGTCCAAGCTCAGGGATTGAAATCTGACCAATTTTCACCCTGAAAAATCTCACCCTGGACAAGCCTCCACTCCTAAGAAGCCCTACATAAGCTCTGTACCTGTTCAGTTGGGAACTGCCTTTTTCACCCTGGCAGAGGAAGCCCTCTCCTGGATTCCTCCCTCCCAATAAATCTCTTGAATGGGAATAAATCCTTCCTTAACCAGAGTAGAGCGGGGCAGAGAAGTAACAACTTTCATCAGAGCAAAGAAGCAAGAGCCACCTCTGTGAGGAAATTCCCTTAACAGAGTGTAGCAGAGAAGCAGCCGACGTCTCTGCAGGGAAACTCTCAGCAGAGAGGAGCAGACCTTAGTTATAATGAGGGGAGCAAGATTGCTAAATTCCCGCAGGGAAACCATCCCCCACCAAAACTCAGCTATAGGTATAGCCTGGCTTCGGACAGCCAGGATACCTTTCTCTTCAGAGCTGTGACACTTACACATATGATCAATTAATGTCAGCGTGTACGCATGTGTGCATGCGTGCTATGCAAACAAACATACGATCATTTAATGCCAGCGAGCCAAATGAATGATATTGTTGTTGGAACCCATTCAGGCCCAGAACACCACGAACTGCTCACTCTCAGGCAGGAGAAGCAGTTCAGGGCAGAGTAACATAGAGCTCCCACACTGACTGAACGGTCCTGAAGAAGGCAGCCATATAGGAGTGGCTTCCCTGTGAAGCAGAACCAGTGAGCTGCACCAGTCAGTCGTTTTCTCCCCTGGGCTCACTTTCCCCCAAGTCATCAGAGATTCAACCTTCCCTCTGTCTCCACACTGCTTCCATGGACTTGGTGATTTGGATGGCTGGGCTTGATTGTCAACCCAAGTGGATGTGGCATTAATGAAAGGTGTCCCTCTGGGTAGGTCTGTGGTAGCATCTCCAGGAAGGACTGAGGAGAAGCAATCTTTCCCCAGAGTAGATGCCCCCTCCAGTGGCAGCCCAGATAGCAGGGGGTCTTCGGAAACGCCGTGTAACCTTCTTTCTCATCTCACGAGTGCATCTAGGCTGTCACCATGACTACCATCACTCACTGTCATCAGCAAGTCCCTCTGCCTTTCAAAGGTAACTTAAGGCACGATGGCTTTCCCAGAATCCTCCAGACACGTGACGCCAGATGGTGACGGCTGAGTCATACAGATAATGCTGGACGGCCAGCCTCTTCCACGTGCAGATGGCCATCACTGGGCTATCCAGCCCATATGATGGAAGTTGGGAGCACGTGCCCTCTCTAGTGCAAACCTTCATCCCCTCGGGCTGTTCCTCTGGAGAACACTGACTCACACGCAGCTCTTGGAAGAGTCTGTAAACTGACATCCAAGCCCACATAGAGAAATCTGCTAGCCGCCTGCCTGTCTTTTCTGTATGCATAAAACCCAGTGTTAAACTCCTAGCTCTCTTTTTCTCCCGTCTCTTCAAACACAGGGCTGTTCTGAGAATCCGTACGAGCTACTCCTTCCTGACATAAGTTTTAGCATAAAAGGATGAATTTTGCCATTTTAATCAAATTCTAATAAACTCGCTGCCTCTCCCTGGAAAGATGACTTCGGCAGCCACCTCTTTAAACTCCATCTCTGCTTGAAGCAACTTTCTGGACAGGACCCTCAGAATATCTTTGTGTTCTCTTCTTATCCTGCTAAGATTATTTTTAAGTATATTAACTTCGTAGCAAGTATTCTGCTCTAGTTCTAATTAGAAGCAGCAGCTCTCGGGGGAGCACCCTACCCGAGCACCAGCCGACACAGAACTGTGCCCAGCAGGCCAGGAGCAGAGGAGCACTGTGTCCACCCAAGCCATGGCCAGATCAATCTGTGTCTATCTGATCTGTGGCCAGTACAGCCCTGTGTCTCTCCCCAGCCCCTGAGTCGTAGCTAGTGCAGCCCCGGGTCTACAAGCAGCACAGTCAACATCACTCCCTCAGTTTCTCATGAAAGCAGTTCTTCATTCTCTGCCATGAGCTGGCCCTTGTCTCCCTGAATCTCTTTATGCTTTGTTTTCCGGTTGCTTTAGTTTCTTCTCTGGCTTCCTAAGTCAGTGCTCCCCCTTAAGGAAATGAAGACAATTTAAAATAGTTTCACTCACTCATTTCTCCGAACTGTTGCTGAATGCCATTTGTACTTCTTGAATTTAAGAAATAAAATATCTCAGCCTCGAAAGTAAGTTTTTATCAAAAATTTGGATTTGTTGCTTTTCATACAAGCCTCAGGTACAGTTAGATCCAAGGGCCTGGATACTACCACGTGCATTCACTGCGGCCTCTGAGATGATCTATTCTTTGTCAACCAGTTGTGGTTTTAGCCCTCACCATTGGCGACTAACAATGTCTCCGAAGGTGCATATTTTACCATTTAGCTGTCCCAGAGAGCAAAGCCTTGTACACTGTCCTCACATAATCTCTGGAAAACATCCCTGGCCTGATTCTGTCTTTGGGTCATTGAGGGGAAAGAAACTTCTGGTAGACAAACCTGCTCTTAGGGATGGAGAACAGAGTAAAGATTTCCACGGCACATCCCTTTAGCATATGTGAGTGATTTTCTAATCAAGAAAACCAAGCCATCAACAGAATCAGAGGTCAGTGAACTCTACTGTCCCTAAACTCATGGAAGCTGTGTAATTACCCTCCAGAACCGTATCTATGATTTCAGCCAAGACCTGGACCTGAGTCTTGGTTCATCTTGCTTCTTTCAGAGTTCAAGTTTACCTCTTCAACTGGTACAGGGTGGTCTTTGTTCTCTGATCCTAATGGAAGATTGATTTTATCACCAAACCCACTTGAGACTAAGAAACAAGACCAAGACAGGGCACATTTATAGCAGGCTGGTTTCCAAAACAGTCATGCCCCTATTCAAAGGAGAGTTTCTCTCCGTGCCTCCCCTGCAGGCGCAGGTTGCTGAGCCACTGCTTAATTCAAAGCCTGAAATCCATTAAAAGCAAAGCAAGGAACAGAAATGAAATCCCCTCATTAAATTTGTGTTCAGTAGTGTGTGTGCATAATTCATCCAACACCATCAAATATAAATGTCTGAGTGTTGGGGGGCGTGAAACCAGCACCACAGAAGCCTGAGTCCCCTTAGAAGGAGACATTGGAAAGAGACACATTTTTCAGGAAGCTTCTAAGGACAGTAATGAGCTATGACACAAGAGGACTTCCCATGAGGCTCCTGGATGAGGGCATGCTCAGTCACAGGGCCTCCCTGCCAGTCTCTCTGTGGGCACCTCCATGTTTATAAACTCAACTCCAGCTTCCCCCTCAGCTGGCATTGAGCTGCCGCAGCTTCCAAAGTCTATAGAATGAAGGTTCCCTGGGCTGTGGATTAGAAGGAAAATTGAATGCAGGAAATGTGTGCTCCTGCTGTCAAGTTCTGCTCACCTGCTGGAAACACCAGCCCCAACCTGCAGCTTCCACGCCATCAGGACCAGAGTTAGAACCCAACATGTGGGAGAGGCTTCAGGGGATGGCTCTGTCCCTGTCCCATGATGCAGAGATTAGAGTCTGATGACCTTGGGATGTTTTATGCCAAATGAAAGCCTTATTAGCGAACACATCAACATCAGAAACATTTCTGCTCTGGACTCTGCTCTGAATAGCAGCATCTGGTTCCTTCTGGTTTCTTCCCAGAGAAGCTGCATCTCATTCTCATGACTACTGTCTCTTCTACCTCCTTCTCCTTCTCATGATCACCACTGTGGTATGGGTCTTAAACACCCACAGAAGGCCACAGGGTAAAGGCTTAGTCCCAGTTGATGGCACTTTGGGGATGCAGTGGAACCTTTAGGAGGCAGATTATATTGGGAGGAAGGTAGGTCATTGGGACATGTCCCAGAGGGGGATGTTGGGATCCCCTGCTTTTCTCTGTCTTTGACCCAGGTTGCCATGCTGTGTAGCCTCTTTCACCACAAGCCACAAAAGGTACTGCCTCTATTCCAGGCTGAAAAGTATGGGACAAAGTAACCATACATTGAAACCTCTAAAGCTATGAGCCTGAGAAATATTTCTTTCCTTTGAGCTATTTGTCTTAAGTGTCTTGTCACAGTGGAAAGCTATCTAACAATCAGTAGCAGCAACCATACTGTCTACTTCATTTGTAAAGAAGCTGAGCCCTATTTAAAATAAATACATAATCTCACTTAATCCTCAAGTGTAACTATTCTCTGACTTAAGAATATGTGTAATAGCCTCTTACCTAGTTCTTCAGTAAGCTGTCATCTCACCATCTAAACGTCAAATCCTAAGAGTCAACTCCTCAGAGACGTGTTCCCTGATAGGCCCAATTTTTTGCTTGCTTGTTTGTTCGATTTTTTCGAGACGGGGTTTCTCTGTGTATCTCTGGCTGTCCTGGAACTCACTCTGTAGATCACACTGGTCTCGAACTCACAGAGATCTGCCTGCCTCTGCCTCCCTCAGTGCTGAGATTAAAGGGATGTGCCACCAGCACCTGGCAATGGACCCAATCTTAATGAGGTCACAAGCAGCCAAGTCACAACCATCCTGTCATCTTGTTCTTTTGTTTGTTTTTCTTCTGTGCTTAATATTGGAGAGCAACTCATTCATCTTCATCTCTTCATTTTTGGCATCCATCTTACATAACAGAAGGTAAGCTACTAGACCCAGAAGAATGGGGGCTCCTCTAACTTGTCATTTTACATTCTCACAGGCTAGCACAGTGCTCCAGATTGTGAGGAAAATGAGCACCCCTACAAAGAATGAAATGTTATGATCCTCATAGTTCTAATAGGAAATCCAAGGCACAAGCAATGCATTCTGTTTTGAACTGATTCTTCCAAGTCCATGGAAGAAAAACCTGTAGCCTGAGCTAGGATGCAGTGGTCTGTTTGGACATCTACTTAATAGCGGAGCCCTCAACAGCAATGTCAAGAACACTTCTCTCCACATAGTACTACTGCCCACCCTACTTCAGTTAGGGATCAAGTTTACCAAAACCCATTGAACTGGCGATCTTGACCGTAGTTTATTAGAAGTCAGTCCTCAGACCAAATTTCTCCTTTGTCTTCCATATTTGTGTACACAGACATTGATGCAAAACACATTAGAACGCCTATGTGTCTGAGCCACTTGCCAGGGTCATACACATGCCTGGGTGGACGGTGGCACAGACACCCCCCACAGGAAGATAACAGAGAAACAGTGTCCAGTTGACAGTAATGGTGAAAGATTTCATTGCACTGGGAGGCATAGATACTGTCTTTGGGATACCACTGTCTCTTCTTGTTCTGAGTTTTGATCTGGTTTTACAAACACAAGGCCAAATGAATCAAATTAAGCTATATCCAAGATTTTCCCCAAGATCATCTTCACTTTCTCTATTACATTGAGGAGTTTGGACTCTGAGGATCATGGTGTCTATTCTGTTAGGAATCACACTGAGGCAACAAGCAGTGAGCAGGCATCTCAGCATCTCATGTGGGCTATAATTAGTCAATTCCATTACAGGCTACCGGGAGCTCAGATAAGTCAAACCCTAATTTACAGCCTTGTCCTGTGAGCAGATCCAATCTTCTTTCACACAGCAGGCCTGACAATAAGCCCAAGGGACCATAATGATGGGGAAGTCTGGTCTCCTAGGATGTAAAGAGGAGACATTTAGGGATGAGTTTACTTGTTGTAAGTGGGTTTTAAGAATATACAGGATGGAAAAGTGCTAGAAGGATCCATCTATCACCCATGCCTTCATGGGATTCCCAGTCTCCCTGATTACTGGATGTGTACCAGTTTCCTAAAGAGCCAGGAAGATTGCCACGAACTCCGATGGAGGCTCACTTTCCCCTGGGATCCCTGTAGTCACCCTCCCGAAGGGAGCTGTGGTGTCATTTAGAGTGAACAACCCACTATGCCAGGGCTGTTGAGTTTTGATACACACACTAAAGGTAAGTGCACGGCACAGAGTCTCTGTATTCCAGATTTCTCAACTGTAAAAACTGGGTAATGTCTTCTACTGTTTTAGAAAGAACAAAATAAATGCCCTTATCTCCACAGTGTGCCTACTGAGCCACAAAGAGGTCAGTGCATAGGTTAGGGTCATTGTTGTTATTATCTTTTCTGTAGCTAGTTCTCATGTATTTAAAGAGAATGTTATACTGTCGGACACAGTGGACATCAATGAGATCAAATTTGTGGGTAGACTTGACTGTGCTTTTTTAAGTCCATAACCTAGGAAAATGAGCATTTATACATACCTGCCTGCCTTCTCTGAGGAAGATATTCATATATGGATAATGAAATGCAAACTGATGGTTGGGTTGTACATCTGCTTATGTGTATTTGTGCTGATTCTGATCATGTCACAGAAAGTAAAACTAGTAGCAAGCTTTAACTTTGATACCTGTTGATACTTATAAAATATGTATTAAGTTTTACTATATTGTACTTATCAAAGCCATAAATCTTAAAAAATTTGTTTTTGCATATTGCTTGATAATACTTTATTTTAGTAAAGCTCAAAAATCTGCTTTAAAAATCAAATCTTTGCCATGATTTTGCTAAACTATACTCAGACAGTCTCTGTTTATCTGCCTGCCTCTTCACCTCATCCACCCCATCATGAGTATTCTATGTTTCCATGACATTTTCCTGCCCAATCACATTGCTTCCCTGTAGTGCTCTATACCTTACGTTTATCTTCCCTTGACACCTATCTTCTCAGATCTATCTCTCCACTGTTCCCTCCCTGGACCACATTAGGGGTCCCTGTTGTATCTCACTCAAGCCCCACAAACCAGTTTAGTGCCTACCCAAACGTTTGCACTTCCTTTCTTCCCATGCCCAAATTAGCAGATGTTCTAGCCTTAAGACCTCTAGGTTCACCAATAGTAAAGTGGAAACACCAATCAAATTTGAATGAGTATAAGATTACCAAATCCTAAAGAAAAAAAATTGTTTGCTCATCTACCTATAGTTCAAATGTAACTGAGTGTTGTTCCCTGACTGGTAGTTCTGGCTCCTGGTGACTTGGGTCATAACCCTTAGGACTTCAAGCTAAAAGTTTCAGGCAACTTTCCAAAACCAAAATTTTTTTTGAATTTGCCATCACAGTGTGTTGACAACAAAGAAGGAGGTCAGAAAATCCTGCAACTTAACACATAGTGCTGTGGATCATCTTCATAATCCAGACATCCCCAGGGTCATCTCCATAATCCAGCTATCCCCAGGGTCATCTCCATAATCCAGACATCCCCGGGTTCATCTCCGTAATCCAGACATCCCCAGGGTCATCTCCATAATTCAGCCATCCCCAGGGTTTCCCTTCAGTGGTGCCTTCCTTCAAATCTTAAACAGGATGAGGCTCAGCATCAGTGTCCCCACATGCTCCACAACAAGCCACCCTGAGTCTGGGTTACACTGATAGCTTCCTCTGCTGCAGATAAGAAACCTCTGCCCTTGCAGACCAGATAACGGTCTATGTGATTTCTGTCTCTAAGGTAATTTTAGCTCAAAAACACCTTATCCTTTTTCCTGCTGGCTGGCCTTGAAGAAACACCTAAACAGACGTCATTAGGCCTGCATTCCAAGGACAATGTTTGGCACTTAGACTTCATCCCTCTCTGAAGGACAGATTATTATTCCAATCTACCCACCTGCAAGCTCTCTATATTTCTTTTGACATTACACTCACTCAAATTTGTTAGAGAACTAGGATAGGAAAACACATAGAATGACACATTGCACAGAACAAGACACAGAGCTGTGTGTGTGTGTGTGTGTGTGTGTGTGTGTGTTTTCCTCTTTTAATTTTTACATAAACTTTTGGGAATAGGAGTAATACTCTCTCTTTTAGAGGAAAAAACTAAGACAGAAAGAAGTGTAGGAAATAGGGTAAATTCTAAGTGAATGGCCTGGAATAAAGAGATTATATAAAAGGTTAGATTTATAAGGTTTTATGGAAGCAGTAGTAGTTTTTCACCCCACTGAGTCTACAGTTCGGCAATGTGATAGACATCCTTACACAGGAGACACATCTTCAGAGACCTCTTTGGCTGCTGCGAGTCACACTGCAAATGTGACCTATGGTTTGGGGACAAACAGGATAAGGCACTTGGAACAAACTAAACGCAGGCTCTAACTAAAGCCATCTCAATGGCTGTACCCAGGCCTGGATGCCAGCGCTATACAGTTGACTGCTAATGGAAAGACCACCAGAGAAGACCACATGGACAAATTTTATAGCCAGTTGAATGTCTCTACTTCAGCAAGCTGGGAATATACTCAGTTATACATGCAGAGTAGTGCCAAGTGTTTAAAGTAAGACAAAACCACATCTTGGTATCACACTCGGTCACCACAGGGGGAGGTTTTGTATAAGCAAACAATTTAAAAGAAGCTGGGACATCTCGACCCTGGGTTCCTAGAACAGAGTTAGGTAATTTTCCAATGGATTCTCCATCAAGGAGATTAAACTCTATTTAAACCTAAAATGGACTCAGCAAGAATACAAGAGAGGAACCTCTCTGTACTGTCTTGCCCTGTCACAGACTGGTAGAGACCCCCAGCTACAGCTGAGTCTGGTCAGGAGATGTACAGCTGGATAGCAGAGCGGGAAGCTGTTTAGACGTTAATGTTGTTTTCTAAGTAGGAAAAACTCATCCCTACAGGTCAAAGATCACAATCTCCAGATCTGACCATACCATCTGCCTCTGTCAGCCCCATAGATGGAGCTCACTGCTGACTGTGACAGGCTCTGCCTGTTCATTACAGTGTGGAGCTTGTAGGTTGTGACTTGGAGCCTGTAGAGGGAGAGAGGGCCCAGGAGGAACTGTAAGTCACAGGAAACAATAAGGCCAATATTTATCTACCTGGGATATTAAATGTCTCTTTGCTATCTTTCAGGATCAGGAGACACAGACTATCACCGTAACTAGCTCATCTGTTTCCTCCATGGCCTCGTTCTACCCATGCCTTCCAGTTCAGGGATCCTAACAGGCTATTTTCACCTTGAGATGGCAGTCCTGTGAACAGAAAGTTCTGGGCCTCACATTCTCTAGATGCTTCCCAAGGAGTCTTGCTGCAGGATGTTTGAGCAAACTGTGTAAGATGTACCTCTGCTTAACCTCACTTTGCCTAAGGTTCCCGCTTGATTAAATACAAAGTTGAATATTCAATAGCAAGGCAGGAGAGGACAGGTGGGACTTCTGGGCAGAAATAGAAACTCTGGATTACAATATGGCGTGACAGACTTTCCAGTGAGATGCGGAGCAAGTCAGACGTACAGTATTGAGGAGAGGTAAAGAGCCACGTGGCAGAATGCAGACTAATAGAACAGGTCAATTTAAACTTTAAGACCTCACCGGGAACAAGTCTAAGCTAACGCTAAGCATTCAGAATCAATAAGTCTCCATGTCATTATCTGGGGCTAGTAGTCCAAAGAAAGCCCAACAAGAAAGACCTTTTACAATTGGCGTCTAAGATGCAGCACTTGCACAGAGCCCACTGCTCGCAGCATACAGGGGCACAGATAGCTTAAGAGGCCTTACTGTACAGCTGAGCACTTGAATGGTACACTGTTAGAGAGAATGAAAGACTAGATATTAAAAAGAAACAAAACCTTACTGGTAGGCAACAATCACGTGGTGATACACAGATTAAATAGAAATGAGTTAATTTAGGATGTAAGAGCTAGTTAGAAATATACTAGTTGATGGCCAAGCAGTGTTGTAATTAATATAGTTTCAGTGTGATTATTTCGGGCCTGGACAGCCAGGAAACAAATGAGTGGCCTCCCACTACACATCTGACTCAGTATCCTAGATCCTGGGATTAATGGTGTGTGACACCGTTGCCTGACCTCTAGTAGCTTTGCCTTTGCCTCTGGTCTTCAGGTAAGATTTATTATCAAAATACAAATAATATTCCATTACAGGGGGAAACTATTAAATGAAACCATCCTATGTATTTCTTTTCATTTCTATTTTTTAATTGAGTTTTTATTGAGCTCTACATTTTTTCTTTGCTCCCTTCCCTGCCTCTCCCCCCCTTCAACCCTCCCCCAAGGTCCCCATGCTCCCAATTTACTCAAGAGATCTTGTCTTTTCCAGCTTATGTATTTAAAAGATGTCTTAATTTCAGAATGGATATCAAGGAATGTGTTCTGTTGAGGAAGAGGTTATACTTTTGCTTCCACGGGAAGCAAAGAGCTATGGATTTCTTCAAAATTAATAAAGATCGGATCTGACCAGGAGAAACTTCCTGAAAATCTTGGCTACAGAAATGAAGGAAGAAACCAAGAAAATCTACAAGACAGGTGGCATATATGCTGATCCCTTAACATGGGAACAACAGCTCTAAGACTAATGAGACATGATAAATTTTGTTAGCTACAGAGTCCTCATGACATTATTACATACAATTCTTTCTTATGGTATGGATAAAGATTTATATTACAGTTTGGTTATACAGTCCAAATAGACTTACAAATGTCCTTTGTCTGCTCATATATAGAATAAGAGGTTATCTTTGGCTGATTTGTGCACACTGCACATTCTATATTTGTATTAATACAGTGCAGTGTGTATGTTACCTTCCAAAGTTTATGCTTTCAGAACAAAAGAACCAAACATCAATGAACACAGGTGACCCAGGTGATCTAGCTTTTCAAAATATCTCTGTTACAGTTTCCTTAAAAATCTGCATCAATATGGTGTACACCTTTAATCTCAGCACTCAGGAGTCAGAGGCAGGCAGATCTCTGTGAGTTTGAGGCCAGGCTGGTCTACAAAGTGAGTTAGTTCTAGGAGAGTCAGTGTTGTTACACAGAAAAACTCTGTCTCAGGAAAAAAACAAACAAATTTCAAAGCAGTTAGCTGAAATAGACCAGTCTCATAGACTACTTCAGCCAGGACTTGAGAATAGCCCTACACTTTCCCATCACACAGAGACTGGACCAAAAAAAAAAAAATGGTACAGCTTGGTCTCCCAGATTTGCTCATTATCCCAATATTCTCAGAGTCTTCTAAAGATGCCATAACCTCCAGGCAACAGGAAGTAATTTTAAGATCATAATGTCCACATTCCCAATAGATGTGGTATGTGTTTTGTGGTCATTTGGTGAGTTATGGATATTTGTTTTCATTTGGGGGATTGTTTGCAAATTGTTATTGGTCATGTCAGGGAGGAAACTAAAAAAAGGAGGTTAGGTTTGGGGATCTCTTTCTGAAAAGGTAAAAATGGGGCATGTAAGAATGACAGGATAAAATGATAGATTATTGAATCTGCTTTTAAACTAAAAAGCAACTATCAATCTCAAATATTTTACATTGGTATGTATTTTTGTATATTGATACAAATTTAAGGTCATTTTTTGTTACAACATACCGTATATATGTTTCTACTTTTGTTTAGGGTATTATACATATGCAGCTCATTTTAAAATATATGTAAAGTTCTAGTCCCTGAAAACTATTACTACAAACTATTTAGGATAATAGAGAAATTCAGCTTAGTAGTTAATCATCTATAACAATCAAACTTGTAGTCATGTTAGATATATTTTCAAGGTCAAAAAGATAGATTTTAAATAGATATGTGATCTTCAAATACTTCAGAGACCTACAGAATATGGCATTTAAGATGTTTTAATAACATAAGGCTTTTCATGACAATGAGATAACCTGCTCCTGGCAGCACCAATCTACCTCAAGAAAGGATGATGAACATTGAAGAACCTCTATATGGACTTTGCTTTCATTGTGGCAAAGCCATAGGTCAAGAAACTGTCCTTACTTTGACTGCTAACAGTATGTTGTCAAAATTGGGCAAGAAAAACATAAAGGAAATGACTGCTGAACTTTGCCAAGGAAGGACAGTCCTTCAAAAATTTCTATTTCACAGAAAGTCTATATATTCCAAGCCTGTAGGCCAAAAACAGATACGCCACATTGCAGAGGAATCTTGGGTGACTCTCCAAGCAGCTGGATGCCTCTGTCATTTGCATAGTTTTGGAAGTTGCTTGTTCTATATTTCCTGTTTACTCAGGTAAAATTTTACTCTTCTGTGGGAGTCCCCTCGGCATGATGCGATTACCATGAATGAATAAAGAAACTGCTTTAGACCTATGGCAGAACAGAACTTAGGTAGATTGTGAAAACTAAACTGAATGCTGGAAGAAAGAAGGGTGGAGTCAGAGAGAAGCCACATAGCCCCCTGGAGACAGACACCAGAACTTCAGCCTTACAACCACATGGTGATACACAGATTAATAGAAATGGATTAAATTAGTATGTAAGAGTTAGCCAATAAGAAGATAGAGCTAATAGGTCAAGCAGTTATTTAATTAATACAGTTTCTGTGTGATTATTTCAGGGCTAAGTGGCCAGGAACTAACAAGTAACCCCTGCCTCCTTACTACACCCTCCCTCTTTCTAAGATAAAGTTGAAGATTAGATAGTTAAACCATTTTCTTTGTTACCAAATTCAGAAAAAAATACTTACATAAGAGATATAAAGTTTATAAGGGTGAGAAACAAAAGTTTAAGTTGTTTATCTAAGAAAATGTTTTTAGGTCTAAAAAAATTTTTTAGGATAGTAATAAAAGTTATGATAGAAACTGATTTAGGTATAAAACTTTGGATTCATTAAGATAAGATATATAATGCAATAATTTTTTCAAATTTGCCAAATGCAAATGGACTAGACATTGTAAGTGTAATTCTTACATGACTATTATTCTTATTGTATGTAGTTTATTATGTTTGAGTTAAAACCTTTCCTTTTTATTTAGACAAAAGAGGGAATGTTGCAGGATATTTGATCAAGATGTGAAAAGATGTGTGTGGTAATTTGAATGTAATTGGTCCCCATAATCTCATGGGAAGTGTTACTATTAGGTAGTATGATTATTTTTGGAGTGAGTATGGCCTTGTTGGATAAAATATGCCACTGTGGGGGTGGACTTTAAGATTTCCTATACTTGGAATACCGCCCAGTGAATCAATTGACTTCCTGTTGCCTACAAGATGTAGGATTTTCAGCTACAGCCGGCATGTACACCACCATGCTCCCACCATGATGATAATGGACTGAACTTATGAAACTATAATCAAGCCATCCCAATTAAATGTTTTTCATTTATAAGAGTTGCTGTGGTCATGGTGTTTTTTCACAGCAATGAAACCCCCAAGACTGAAGTTGGTACCAGAGACTGGAGTGTTGTTGTGATAGACCTGACCACGTGTTTGTTTGGAGGAATTTGGGCTTTGATATTTTGAGTTTGGAAAGTGGTGGATGCTGTAAGCACTGATTAGTGGGCCATACTAGTAGGAGTATGGAAAACAGTGGTGCTAAGAGTTATTTGAACTATGAGGGGCTCACTCAAGAGGTTTCAAGAGAAGAATTTTAGTGGGTTGCCTAGAGACTGTTCTCATATTTTGGTGAAAAAAAGTGGTTGTCTTTTGCCTTTGTCCAAAGAGTCTGCCTAAAGCTAAAATGAAGAATTTTGAATTAATTCCTTTAGCAGAGGAAACTCAAAACAATCTGGTTTAGACTCTATTATATGGTTTTTAGTGGCAACTCTAATGAAGATTTATAATGAAAAGGAACAGGTCACTCAATGTAAATTACAAAATGAAAATTTTGAGGAGACAAAGAGCACCAGGAAGTAGAATAGAGCTAAGCTCTGTGTTCAAAGGGCTAAATGGATTAAGAAAAAGAATAAGTAGAGTGGTGGTATCTCAGGTCAAGATCACACCAGCTAAGTTTCTAACTTGTGAAAAGCAACTAAAGAAAAGCTTAGAACCAGGTGTGATAGGGTATACCTTTAATCCCACCATGGGAAGATAGAGGCTGGCAGATCTGGGAGTTTAAGGCCAGTTTGGTCTACAGAGCAAGTTTCAGAATAGCCAAACTTAGGCAGTGAAAGATAGAAAGCTGGTGAAGATGTAATTGAATGAGGGGCCATGTTTCAGCCCCAGCAAGCAGCAGAACTTGGTAGTTTCAGCCATGTGATTCTGGCTTTAGAGTTGCAGATAGAAGAAAGGCGTTATGGATAAAGCAGCAGAGACCAGGCATGTTTCAGGGGTGTCCTTGTGAATGGGACCCAGGGAAGAATCCTCTGGTGCTATCAAGATACAAGAGGAGTCTGTGGCCCAGAAGAGGTGTTTTCTGTGGACCTGTAGAGGCCTCTCACTAGAACCCTCTAGTGCTTGAGGCTTGCAGGTCCACCAAGACTTGAGGGTAGAGATAATGTGCCTGATGAAGCCACTACAGCATGGTGCCCACCCACGGGCTTCCTAAGATATAAACCAAAGGTTTGCAAAGCTTCTGGGAGAGGGAGAAGAGTCTTTCCACATCCCAGAGACAGCCTTTCTTTAAACATAAGACCAGAACTGTATGCCTTTGGGGAAGACACAGTGAAGTCTTCTAGCCACCCAAGGCTATGTCAGGAAAAAAGAAAAAAAGAAAAAAATCAATCCCTTTCATGGTGTGAACACTGGAAAAAAGCCATCTGTGATAGGTACAGTACAGGGTGAACATTCATAATCTAAAAATCCAAAACTAAAAAGGCTCCAAAATCTAATATTTTTATTTAAAAATTCTGCTTGGTAACATATATTCATTGGAATAATGGGTCATTGTGACATTATCTTGCATATATGCCATGTGCTTTTGTCTTGCTCACCTTCCCATAACCTCTCAAGTATTGAGTATATCAAAGAGTAGTATCTGAATTGGATTGAAACTTCTTTATCAGCAAGTCTCTTTTAAATTGTTGAACATGCTTCTTTACCTATCATCTTAATTCCCATGTAGAATCATTGTAGATGAGGTAAGGATTCTCCCTAAAGCAGACTCACAGAAGAGGGAGGGAGGAAGGGAGGGAGGGAGGGGGAGAGAGCGAGAGAGAGAGGAGAGAGGAGAGAGAGAGAGAGAGAGAGAGAGAGAGAGAGAGAGAGAGAGAGAGAGAGAGAGAGAGCCTTTGATGACATTTAGTTTCTCCGGTGCCTGTGGAATAAACTTGACAGACCATATTCTTAGACATGCACCCATTCCCAGAGCCAGAAGAGAAATTCAACACCAACAAAGAAATTCCTTGATAAAAAGGCTGGGTTAAAATGTCAGTCCAACAATTCAGGTGATAAATCAAGGCAAAGAATACGGGACAAAAAAGCCACAAGCAAAGTCTAGGTAAAGAAGGTAGGTGAAAAATCCTGGTGATGGTGAAAAGGGTGGGCCAAAACCACAGGTTCTGAGAAGGGGGTGGGCTAGTGCCCCAGGAGGTGGGTTTGTGATACCGGCGCATGAGTTTCAGATCTGACTGTAGTCTGCTTGCCTTCTCTATGATGCACCCAACGAAACACAGCAAGCAGTGTTGGAGGTTGAAGAAAGCCTTCTAGAGTTTTGCTTACCACATGAGGGGATGAACACAAATGAAACTCTGCGTGTTCTCCAGACCTGGTATTACTATGCAGAAGATTTCCACGAAGGTAATGCCCATAGCGATGTGAGCTGTGAGCTCTGACCTTGGGCTATGAGATGTTTGCCAGCTTCAGTCCCTGCCGCTCTCCACACTGACCTCTGACTCTCCTAGCTGGGATACCAGCCATGTTCATCCCATCTTGGGATCCGTGTGGGTGTCAGGCTTCACTTCTGCCTTCGATGTACTCTGGGCCTCCTCCAAGTTGATGCTCTGGGAAGGAAAGTTGCATAGCTTCCAGCTGGTGTCTGAACTCTGAATAGGAGCCATGTGACCTCAATTTCACAAGCTTTGGGTTGGCCCACACCAGCACTCCTGGTTCGGCACAAATAATCACTAAGGCACGGGGCTGGGTGGAGTTGGCAATGTGATTTGTAAGGTCAGGAGCAGTAAGGCACCAGCTTTTATGGGCTTTGGAACTCAGTCTTAACAGATTTGCACATCTGAATCGGTCTGTTGAGGGCTTTATACAAAGGTGTCTCCTCGTTGCAGAGCTCCATGTAGCAAAGGTGCCACACAGAGCAGTACAGCAAGGAAGAGAGGCACTTTGAAATACCCACACCCACCTCAGAGAGACGATGAGAGCACTGGTTTGATATGCTCCCCTCTTCCTCACGCTGAGGAATATGCCAGATCAGGGTTAAGAACAGAGCTCCACGTGACTGCCAGATGGGTGAGAACATTCAGACAGAATTCAAGAAGGAGGCAATGAGAAGTAGGACATGTTGACTTTGGAAAGAGAGGAAAGACTTTTGAAGTTCAGATAGCAGAAATAATTGCAGGGAAGGGAAGGAATGTGTTTGAATGATTTCAAGGGCCAGAAATAGAAACCTGATAATATGAGCAAGAGTCAGATCATTTTAATGAAGACAGAATACATTTATTGCCCAAACTTGTCAACCATGCTGTAAAAAAATGAAAGTGGACTGTGCAATTAAATTTTATTTTCTATATGATACTCACTACTCAACATATACTAACACGTAAACAAACAGCTCTGACTTTCCCCTGCCTGATTCTGGGGGTCTGATATCAACTTCAATGTTAGGAAAACGTTTTCCAACCACAAGGTACCCAGCTTGCTTCATAACCTAGGGATGGCACTTTAGACTTTTGAAAAAAGATTTCAACTTTATGTCTCAAACTTTTTTTTTCTTAATTTTCCAGGCATCATTTCTCCTGAGAAATTCTCATGAAACATCTTCCTTCCACTCCTGACTTGGAGAGATGTACCTCCTCCACACTATTTCTAGAGAGCCCCGTGATTCCTTCTCATTGACCCACGACCGCCACGGTTACTACCACTACCAGTGCTGTCATTAATGCCACCATCGCCACCACCAATACCACTGTCACCTTTGCTACTGCTATCTCCACCATTACCATTAACCCCCACTATCTACACAATCACCAATGCCACCACCAACATCATCCTAGCATCAGCATCATCACAACTGCCACCACTGCTACATTACCACTACTGCCACTGCCATCACCAACCACCAACAAAGTCGCCACCACTATCACTATTGTTACCACCACTACTATCACCATCTCCAGTGCCAAGGCTACCACCACCATCAGAATCGCCACTGTGACCTACCACCACTACCACCACCATAGCAACAGCAGCCATCTCTATCAGCAACAGCATCACCATTATCATCACTACAACCATCACTGTCCTATCATTGAAATGACTATTGCTACTACTGTCATCACTATTGTTGCTGTTAACTATATCATAACCATCTTTGCCCATTATGCCATTCCTAGCTCTATGACCACCACCATCCCCCACCACCATCCTACTAGCATCCTTATTACCCCCACCATCCTAACACAACCATTACCACAATACCATCATGATCACCACTACCACCACCAATCACTACCACCATCTCTGTTACCACTACTACCATCAGCAGCCCATGTAGATAATAGGTTAACTTGTCTGAGCCTAAATGAACAAGAAGCATACATGACATCATAGACCAAAGAATGCTAGCTGGAGTCTGAAAGGTCAGGAAGCCATACCTGGAAATATACATCTGTGCAGTTAAATAAGAAACAGTGCGTCAGAAATAAACAACTAAATCCAAGCTTTGTCATAGAAAGCATGTAATTATTTTACAACTGTGAACCTCAGAATACTCACCTTCAACACAGAATCATGGCTGCTGCACCTGATGTATTGCAGAAAGGAACCACGTGAAAAGAGCTCACACATGGAAAGCCCATTGCTCATGCAAGGCTGAGGCTAAGAATCTTTTCATCATAAGATCCAGAGGCTGTGACTCCTGCTATAGCCTCCACTGGGGGCGAGGGCAACAACACAGAGCTTGCAGAGGAGGCAAGGAGCAGTGTAAGAACAATCCTCTTTAGTTCTAAGGTGTGGGTTGGGGGTGAGTACAATGCAGAAGACTTTGGATGTTCAAGTGAGGTAAGGAAGACTCAGAAATGGCCAGCAGAACTGTAGTTCCAGATAAAAACAGAAACCAAATTTAGGGATAACCCTACTCTGAGCTACAGGACAATATCAGACCACGGAGAGACATTATCAAGTAGCTAACAGAACTGAGCAAGTGGGGAAAAAAAGGCACTGAAAGAATATTTGAGGGTTCTACTGTAGATCCTGGGCTCTTTTAAAGCTTTGAGGACCAAGGCTGGTGAAAAGTGATGAGCAGGACTTCCATGTCCATACCTGACATAGTATGGAATAGAAGCCAATGTGTGGGGCTCCACCCGCATCACCTGCTAAACAGACACGGCCTGACATGTTGTTTTCCTCCTTGGATTCATGCTTTATAAAATAGGGATAATGATGATATTCACCCTAATACTTACAGGCGTGCAAAGATTGTGGCAAGATTAGACATTTAAGAGTGTCTGCACAAACTGATCAGTTAGTGGAATCTGGTACAATTGCTTGACCAACTGAAGCTCTAAAAGTTGAAAGAGTGCTTGAAGTTTCCAATTCATTCATCTTAGCTTGGCAGGGAAGATGTAGAGCAGGAGTATCAGCCAAGTACCGGGAGCATTCTAAAACAGAGTACCTTACCCAGCAGCAACTGTTAGATGAAACAAGCAGTCTGGTAGGAGATGAGAAGTCAGGCTAATCCACCATCAGAATCCTGAGCCACAGCACTAGGATTCAATTATCTCCACCCTCATACCATTTTCTAACAACCTAGAATTGTTCACTGATCTTCTTTATTCTCTCAAAAATGTCCAGAGTGAGTGTGCAAAGTTTCAGGCACTATGTCCAGCAATGTTGGCTAAGATCATTGCTGTTCTGATTTCATAAAGTTTATGATCCAGTGGGAAAGATAAGCATGCTGAAGAAGGAAGACTTTCGGTCTGGAGTAAGAGTCAGTGAGAGGAAGAATAAGATGAGGGCTCCTGTAGTGTATAAAGAGAATGGTGTGAGGAACAGCGGGCTCACAGGGCTAGGGTGTGAGGAGCATGCTGTTCAAAATAAAACCATAGTTCTAGTACCAGAAGAAGGACACTGGATACTGGGCCAAAAGGAGCATACATTCCTGAACTGACTTATGTGGACCCAGAAGTCATAATGGGCAAATAACCTGCCAAAGGTAATCATCAAGTAGCAAGTCTGGCATTCAAACCCAGATTTCAATTCCACACACTGTGAAGTTCTTGTTCTTGCTTTTTACTGCCCAGATCGGCTAAAGTAGCCATTGGTAACCTCTCCAGACCAAGAGAAGGCAGGGCTTTCCCATGGCTAGCTCGACATTGCTGTCTCTGTTCAGGGATGTTGCTTGAGGGGGTCACTGGGCAGCCGGGGAGCACTCTGCTCTTCAGTCCTTGCTGACGCTTTTTACCTCCATCTCAGAAAGCACAATATTGAAAATCAATGGGGAGAAAGTGTCTGAAAGAGAACTAAATCAAATATCCCGATATGGAGGAGTTAATCATCCAAAATTAACCTTATAACATCTCGTATCAAACTGATCTATAAAGAAAATCAATGAGAGCAAATCAAACCCCAGGGCCCCTGCCCCTCTCTGGATGCTGCCTCTGCCGAAAGCGGTAGTTGTGCTATCATTACCTGGAAACAGTACCTCAGCAGTTGATGTGTTTAGCCACAGGCTCCCAGAGGAGAGTTTTCATATACATTTCTCTCCCCTGCATTTGCTTAAACTGCCATTCTTAAAGTCTTAAATAAGATGCACTTAGCTGAAAATTGCCCTACACCGAGGAGACATGCTGTTCCCACTGAGGGAGATAATCTAGCCTTGTATATTTTTATGCTCTGAGGAAAGCATGACACTCACTCACCAGACACTCAGTTATCCCTTCTGTAGCCACTCAGAGGACTCCTGGAGCCAAAAGGAAATCGTGGCAGACAGAAAGCACTAACACAGGGTGAGGAGTGGGGATGGATCCATGAAGGTAATTGGCCAGGCTGACTGTGAGAACTTCTGAGGGTATCTTCCTCATGGCTTGACAGGATGAGAGAAAGTACAGGAAGTATTCCAGACTCTTTCATATCCATTTACACTAATATGCAAAATGATGTCATTGGCTTTTTATAAATAAAACTATTGCTTGGGGTTGTTTACTATCTCCTTCTCTTGAGATATGCTTGGTGTGAAGGAAGCCCTGCCCCTTGTTTTCACTACGAGATAACAAAGCACAACACTCTACAGCCTACATTCATGTTAACCACAAAGCCAGCCTTTTCTATAGCTTGATGAGTTATTGAACAAACATTGTTCGACCAACTTCAAGTAAAAACTCATCACTATGGCTTATATAATAAAATGGCATAGTATTGTGATGATATTAATATCAACAACACTGATTAGGTGTCGATTATCGTCAGCGTTATTGCTGAGCTTGCATTTTCTGTTAGTTTTTTTTTATAGCAAAATCTTACAAAATTATTCTATTTCCCATTTAGTCAATGAGAAAGTAAGAGTCAGAGAGGCTCAGCTGTGGGCCCATGCTGTGAGGCTTGTGATGAATCAAGATGCAAATGAGGACAAGAAACAATTATTAATCTCTGGTTTATAAATGACGATGATGGTGATGGTGGCAACGGTAGGAGTGATACTGATGATATGCTGGTGACAAGGAGGTGGCACTGCTGATGGTGATGATGATGATGATGACGACAACAAAAGAGCAGCAGGAAGGCCTGAGCTTTCCCCGAAAGCTGACACTATCAAGGCAGCTAACGGTTATGTATTAGGCAAGCACCAGTGTGATCTTTGACTGTGGTTGGGATGCAGCTAAGCTAGAGCAGAGAGAACGCAAGAGAACAGCTGGCCATTCCACCTTGACAGCCCAGGTGCCATAAGACTCCAGTGTGAGGGCTTAGGCTCCAAGGCCCTAAGGAAAAAGCATGGTAAGGCCTGTGTAGAGCCTGAGGTCCCTGTTACATGAGTCATAGCTTTAGACAGGGCCACAGACTCCCTGGACACTTGGGTTTAGGTGAAGAAAGCAAGGTTGTTTGTGTCTAAGACTTGGTTCAATGAGCAGAATATTTTAGAAAAGTCGGAACTGAAGAAAATTCAGGGGTTCATGGCTTCCTCTCACCTCAATCCGAAAAACATATGTAACAATATGTGTGTTTGCCAGAAATACAGCAAGGCAGAAACCCAGCGCATTCTCTTGTGTAACTCATACTCCAGGTGTTGTGATAGCCAACAATTAAATAAGCAAGCTCGTTAATGCTGCCTTGGGATAAGTACAATTATGCTAATCTGCGGTGTGTCATGACAAACACCTGGAATAAACACCTTTAAAGGAGAAATATTTGTTTTGTCTCCTGGTGCCAGCTGCATCAGTGGCCAGCTGGGTCCATTGCTTTTGGGCTAGTGTGAGGCAGAACGTGCTAAGAGAAACATGTGGCGTAGCAAAGCTAGTCACCTCAAGACAGACAGCAGGAAGCAGAGGAAGTAATGAGCTCCTGCTTCCTCTTTAAGGTCACATCTCCACTGACTTCTGTTCTTTCTTTGGCCCCACCTCTTAGTAATTCCACCAGCTCCCAATAATGTCACCAGCTGGGCACTGAGCCTCTAACACATAAAGCTTTGGAGGGATGGTTAAGTTCCACAGCACATCCTCTGAACAGTAAGCTTAGTATGGGGAAGAACGAGTGATGGAGGGTGGACTTCTGGTAAGGTCATTTGCAGACAACTTTTCAAGCATCAGAATTTGTTTATAGTCTAGAATTCTTCATTCTCAGTCTACACTACTATGATTAGTTCTAGAAGCTTTTGGCTAGTAATCTAAAATCATCAGATTCTTCTAGTTTAAGCCTTGGAGGTTGGAGATGACAATGACCCCCCAAAGGGAGACCCTCATGAACTTGGATCATAGGGTACCCTAGTCTTCTCCACAACTTATGTTTGTTCATTATTCTGAGTTCTTCAGCAATCTTGCAAGGTGAGTAATGACACCTTTTTTTTTTTTAGATTTTATTTATTTATTTATTTATTAAAGATTTCTGTCTATTCCCTGCCACGGCCTCCCATTTCCCCCCCCCCCCCCACTCA
>NW_026067926.1:733147-740312 GCF_014885135.2 Alexandromys fortis | reverse complement strand
TAGAACATCCCCATTCTCTCAGTGTGTGGGTGCATCCCTCGTGGTCCTGAGTTCCTTGCTTGTGCTCTCTCTCCTTCTGCTCCTGATTTGGACCTTGAGATTTCTGTCCGGTGCTCCAATGTGGGTCTCTATCTCTGTTTCCTTTCATTGCCTGATGAAGGTTAATATTCAGGAGGATGCCTGTATGTTTTTCTTTGGGTTCTCCTTATTTAGCTTCTCTAGGATCTCTAATTATAGGCTCAGTGTCCTTTATTTATGGCTAGAAACCATCAAAATCTTCACAGATCTGAAGAAGACAATAATCAACTTTATATGGAAAAAAAAAAAAAACCAGGATAGCCAAAACAATCTTATACAATAAAGGATCGTCTGGAGGCATTACCATCCCTGACTTCAAACTCTATTACAGAGCTACAGTATTGAAAACAGCTTGGTATTGGCATAAAAACAGAGAAGTCAATCAATGGAATCAAATAGAAGACCCTGACTTTAACCCACAAACCTATGAACACCTGATTTTCAATAAAGGAACTAAAAGTATACAATGGAAAAAAAAAAAGAGAGCATCTTCAACAAATTATGCTGACAAAACTGGATGTCAATCTGTAGAAGAATGAAAATAGTTCCATATCTATCACCATGCACAAAACTCAAGTCCAAATGGATTAAAGACCTCAATATCAGTCCGAACACACTGAACCTGATAGACGAGAAAGTGGGAAGTACTCTACCTTTTTTGTTATAGTTTTGTTTTTATTTTTATTTTTATTTTACATCTCAACTTAATTTTCTCCTCCTTCCTCTCTTCCCAATACCTCCCCACAACCTCCCCCATCCACTTTTGCTCCAATTCTCTTCAGAAAAAGGCAGTTCTCCCACAGATATCAATAGTCATGGTATATCAAGTTGCAGTAAGACTAGATACTTTCTCTTTTGTTAAGGTGGAAAAGGTAACCTGGTAGGAGAAAAAGATTCTAAAAGCAGGCAACAGATTATGAGAACAGCTCCTACTGCCATTCCTGTGGGTTCCACAAGAAGACCAAGCTGCACAATTGTAACCTATGTGCAGAGGGCCTAGGTCAGTTCCATGCAGGATCTCTAATTGGAGGTTCCATCTCTGTGAGTCCCTGTGAGCCTAGGTTCTATGCACTTTCATACAGTGTTCTTGACCCCTCTGGCTCGTACAATGTTTCCTCCCCATATTCTGAAGGATTCCCTCAGCTCCAGCTAATGTTTGGTTGTGGGGCTTTGTATCTGTTTGCTGGGTCAAGCCTCTCTGATGATAATTGGCCTAGGCACCAATCTATGAGAATAGTAGAATATCATTAGAAATTATTTCGTTGACTTTTGTCAGTCATGTTTGTTTCTATCCTAGGTCTCTGGGGTATCCAGCCTCTGAGTCCTGGCCATTAGGGTTGGGTTCCCTCTCATGAAATGGTTTTTAAGCTGGATCAGCCACTGATTGGCCAATATCAAAACTTCTGCCCCACCTTTACCCAGCCTAGCTTGTATTTAGGATGAATCGTAGGTCAAAAGTTTTGTGATTGGGTTGGTGTCCCAATCCCTTCACTGGAAGTCTTGTCTGGTTACAGAACCTAACGAGTTCAGGCTCCATATCCCCAGTATCTATGCAGTATCCTTCTGCTGCATACAAGAAATACACATCAACATCAAAGATAGATATTACCTCAGAGTAAAAGGTGGGAAAACGATTTTCCAAGCAAATAGAACCAAGAAGAAAGCTGGTGTAGCCACCCTAATCTCAAAAAAAAAAAAAACAAAAACAAAAACAAAAACAAAACTTCCAACCAAAATTAATCAAAAGAGATGATGAAGGGTACTCATTACTCATCAAAGGAAACATCTAGCAAGATTGTGAGCATCTATATATGCCCCAAATGCAAGAGCACCCACATTTGTAAAAGAAGCATTACTAAAGCTTAAATTACACATTGAACCCCACACATTAATAGTGAGAGACTTCAACACCCCACTCTCACCAATGGGTAGGTTATCCAGACAGAAACTAAACAGAGAAATAATAAAATCAATAGACACTATAACTCAAATGGTCCTAACAGATATCTACAAAACATCTCACGTCAATACAAAAGAATATACCTTCATCTCAGTACCTCATGGAACCTTCTCCAATTTGACTATGTACTTGGTCACAGGACAAGCCTCAACAGATACAGGAAAATTGAAATAACTGTCTATATCTTTTCAGATCACTATAAATTAAAGCTGGATTTCAACAACAGAAACAACAGAAAACCTACAAACTCATGGAAACCGAACAACTCTCTGTTGAATGACTACTAGATTAAGAAAGAAATAAAGAAGGAAAGGAAGGAAGGAAGGAAGGAAGGAAGGAAGGAAGGAAGAAAGAAAGAAAGAAAGAAAGAAAGAAAGAAAGAAAGAAAGACTAGAATTCAAAGAAAATGAATGCACAGCATATCCAAACTTATGGGACACAATGAAAGTGGTTCTAAGGGAAAAATTCATAGCACTAAGCGCCTTTATAAAGAAATTGGAGAAATTCTATACTAGTGACTTAACAGCACACCTGAAAGCTCTAGAGCAGAAAGAAGCAAACACAGCCAAGAGGACAGGAAGTAATCAAACAGGAGCCTGAAATGATAAAATAGAAACAAAGAAAACACTACAAAGAATCAATGAAACAAGAAGTGGGTTCTTTGAGAAAATCAACAAGATAGACAAACCTTTATCCAAAGTAACTAACTAAAAGGCAGAGAGAGAGAGAGAGAGAGAGAGAGAGAGAGAGAGAGAGAGAGAGAGAGAGAGAGAGAGAATATCCAAATTAACAAAATCAGAAATGACAAGAAGGACATAACAACAGACACCAAGGAATTTCAAAGAATTATTAGGTCAAAATGATTTTAAAAAACCTGTATTCCACAAAATTGGAAACTCAAAAAGAAACAGATATTGCTTTCTTTAGGGAAGTGCAAAGGCCACCTGCTTTGTGAAACTTTTAAGGAGTATAATTTAGATGTGAATTAAACCCAAATGTTTCTAATAATAATTCTTCTTCCATTAAAGCATAGAAAATAGGACTGCCCCTAGCTGAGTCGAGAGGACTCTGGCTGTTATGTAGAGGTATAGCTTCAAATAGCCTTTGGGGGTGGTGCTTAAGATGCACAGCAATTATAAAGTAAGTTTGATTTCAGCAAGACTTCTGTGACTGACTCGGGGAGAAAGTGAAGGGCCATTAATGGCAGCCGGGAAGTTTGTAAGATTCTGGAAACACTGCCAAAGCCTCACATTTTAAACTTATTTTTCATTGATAGCATAACCCCCAGCATCCTTTGGAAAGAAGAAAAGAATTGAGGAAGAGCCAGAGGGTGGTTTTGGAGATCATAGATAGAAACCAGGATGCTTTTGAAACAGACTCTTTGACTTCAGGTTGAGAGGAGCTCAAAGGAGGAGAAGCTATCTCTGGCCAGAACCACAGTCTGGGCTACGAAGAGGAAGTTGGTGGACTCCAGCTACCTAAAAAGGATAAACTCAGGAAAGGAAACAGCACCAGGGAAAGGAAGAAGCACTAACCCCCGAAGTCTATGGGAAATAAAAGGGAGGAGCAGGAGGCCAGCTATAGCCAGGAATTCAAGAAAGATGGAGCCAGTGACAATACAGAACTCTCAGGCACTCTTGCTGACTAAATCAAATCCACAGGCTCTCAGGGTTGGAAGCTAGACATCCAATAGAGCAGCCCTCATCTCCTACTGAGCAGGCTGCTGGCTGAGGAAATAGGCTCATCAGAAGTTGCTGGCATTCCGCATCCTCATACATCAAAAGCAATGGTGATGGAGGTGTCCAACTCTTCCTTAGCATGTCTGAGGTGTTCCCTGTTTCCCACCCTCCTTCATGTTCTTCCTCTGGAGGTCACTGAAGTAATTTAAGGTAGGGGAGATTTATTCTGGCTTAGAGTCTAGACATAGCAGGGAAGCAGAGCAGTAGATAAGGACGGTGGGGTGGCAGGAGCAGGAGAGCAGCTGGCTGCATTGCATCCATAGTCAGGAAGTAGAGAGCAAACTGGAAGAGTTCAGCTATAAACCTTCAGCTAAGGTCTACCCTCAGTGAACCACTCCCTCCAGCCAGGCTGGCCCTCCTAAAGGTTCCCAAACTTTCCCAAATACCACCATCAATTGGGATTGCAGACTGTCCCATTAAGTCTGAGGGATCAAGTGACATTCCAATCACAGCAGGGACTACACAGCTCAGTCACCTCCTTTAAGAGTGTTTTACAAGTGACTCTGTGTGTAAAAGACCATCCCCCCTCTCTTCACATCTCCTGGTTTGCTTACTTTATAACCTCTATAGCAGCTATTGTAGCCTGGTTTATCATTTACACATTTCTTGTCTATTATATGCACTAGAATGCAGGGTTCACAGAGGTATAAACAAACTCAGGGCAGAATTTCCATGGGGCTCTGTTGCCATGGTGGGCCCTTTGCTTGATATGCTCTTTTATTTTATTTATTTATTTATTTATTTATTTATTTATTTATTTATTTTTGAGGCAGGGTTTCTCTGTAGCTTTGGAGCCTGTCCTGGAACTAGCTCTTGTAGACCAGGCTGGCTTCAAACTCACAGAGATCTATCTGCCTGCCTCTGCCTCCTCCACAGCCGAGCCCTTGCCATCCAGGTCTGTCTCTGCATCACCTCTCTATGTGCGCTTTTCTCGGCCACCCCATCTGAAGTAGCCTACAAATCATTTTATCTCATTTGCACACAGAGCAGCTCCCACGGTCTGGAGTGTAGTTACTTTTTCTGTTCTATTTATTTACCTTTAGTCTTTGGTTATGCACCAGAACACCAGTCCTGTCCAGCATCTAGAACAAGGGTTGGTGCCCAGCTAACACTTAACAAGCAGCTGTGAAATGAATGAAAGGATGCAGTAGTCCCTGAGCGTGGACACCAGCTTGTCACTCGGCTCGCTCCAAGTACCCATCATTTGGGGAAGAAGTTATATGAACATCAGAAGGATTTACCAGGGAGGCTCTGGAACCCGGTGAGAAGCATACATGGTAGTGTTTCCAGCCCTGGGTAAGAGAACTCATGAGACATTTCCAGAGTGAGGAACCTCAGTCACAGAGACAGGGAATGGAAATCAGAAGTAAGCCAATTAGGGTTAAAATTACAGCAGAAGCTTACACAGCTTTTGGGCAATTTTTCAATACTCTTATAGCAATCACTACCATTAACACTTTGTTTTAATGGATATATGAAATTGTATCATTAAAGGGTATCATGTCATATTTCACACATATTTACATCATATAATTTTAAAATCCAGTTAAATATATGTATCCCCACAAACACATATCATTTCTTTATGATGAAAACATTCAAATTCCTCCCTTCCAGCTTTATTGAGGATACAGTGTGACATTATTTTTCATAGTCATTCTTTTGTGCAACAGCACATGAGAATTTCTTATTCCTGTCTGGTTGTCTAGTAGAACTGTGGGAACTATAAACTCTCAGGGAAAAAAAAGCATCAAGATAAACCTTCGCAATCTTAATTTTGGCAGTGGACCCAGATGTGACATTAACTGTACAGGCAAGAAGAAGAAAAAAAGTCTATATAAATTGCACTTTCAAACCTAAACCTATAGAGTTCTCACAGAACTCAAGGTTTGGAGACAGTGTCATAAGTCAATATACATTATTTACAGGCCAATGAATTATTATAAAGGAGCTCACTAGACAATGCCGGGTGACAAGAAATGACATATGTATTTTTTTTGCTTTCATGTGTCCTTAGTGAAACCATGAGTAGAGGAACGATAGGATCTACCCCCTGAAATACAATGCCATATTCCTCGCAAGACACATGACTGAACAGTGTATGTCTGAAGAAAGAAGGAAGGAAGAAGAACAAAGGGGAGAGGAAAGAAGAGAAGGCAAGAGGACCAGGGGAATGAAAGAAGGAGGAAAGAAAGCATGGTGGTGTCCTCAGAAAAACACAAGAGCCTTTTTTAAAATATTTATTTATTTATTTAATTTATTTATTTATTATGTATACAATATTCTGTCTGTGTGTATGCCTGCAGGCCAGAAGAGGGCACCAAACCCCATTACAGATGGCTGTGAGACACCATGTGGTTGCTGGGAATTGAACTCAGGACCTTTGGAAGAACAGGCAATGCTCTTAACCTCTGAGCCATCTCTCCAGCCCCACAAGAGCTTTTTATTGGCACTTGGACACAGTGATTAACCTCCATGACGAAAAAGAAAAGCAAAATCTGAGTGATACAGAAATATGTCAAAAAAAAAATGGCCAACCAGCAGCCTAAACTCATTTTATAGAGATAGTCTGCATCTTTGAGGTTAAGTCCAACAGAGGTGAAGTTACCCCTGGAAGTGACTGGACGCAGTGTACTGGCAACTCCAGATGAGAATGTGGAGAAGAAAGCAGCATGGACGCGCATGCGTCAGAGCGGCAGCCTGGGTGGTGTGACCTCTTGCTGCCTCGACCGGAAGGGATAGCTGTTCACACCGGAAGGGCGATAGCCCTGAGTGCCCGACATCACGGGAAGGAGATGTCTGTGGAAGGATGAGAGTGTTAGCAGTCAGCCCTCGTGGACGGTCTTCCTTACGGCTGCCCAACGGTAGAAGTAAAGAGACTCTTTGTTCTGAGTGCTCAGGCATTGGAAGTGACGAAATGGTCAACAGAGGGTAACATGAAGTTAGACACATTTAGACACACTCGTGACATAGGACATAGGGCACCATATCCAAATCCGCATAATGGCTGACTCTATTCTAGGTGCTCTGTTGGCATTTGATTCCCCTAAATACATGAAATAAAAATATTGGTCTTTTTGGTTTGTTGTTGTTGATTTTGTTTTTGCCTTGTTTCTTTCCCACTACAGTGGCAAAACACCCAGCAGAAACAGCTTAAGGGAAAAAGTACTTTCTTACATTGTCTTTTTGTTTATTTTACTTTTTAATTTTCTTTTTTCTTTTTTTATTATTTATTTATTTATTTTTGAGGCAGGGTTTCTCTGTGTGGCCCTGGCTGACTGAGAACTTGCTCTGTAGACCAGGCTGGCCTTGAACTCAGAGATATGGCCTCTGCCTCCTGAGTGCTGGGACTAAAGGCGTGCGCCACCACTACCTGGTTTCAAGTGCT
>NW_026067926.1:730879-732757 GCF_014885135.2 Alexandromys fortis | reverse complement strand
CAGCTGGCCTTGGTGAGTTCCCGATAGAACATCCCCATTGTCTCAGTGTATGGGTGCACCCCTCACGGTCCTGAGTTCCTTGCTCGTTCTCTCTCTCCTTCTGCTCCTGACTTGGACCTTGAGATTTCAGTCTGGTGCTCCAATGTGGGACTCTGTCTCTGTCTCCTTTCATCGCCCGATGAAGGTTAATATCCAGGAGGATGTCTATATGCTTTTCTTTGGGTTCACCTTCTTATTTAGCTTCTCTAGGATGACGAATTATAGGCTCAATGTCCTTTATTTATGGCTAGAAACCAAATATGAGTGAGTACATCCCATGTTCCTCTTTTTGGGTCTGGCTTACCTCACTCAGGATAGTGTTTTCTATTTTTGTCCATTTGCATGCAAAATTCAAGAAGTCATTGTTTTTTACTGCTGAGTAGTACTCTAATATATTCCATACTTTCTTCATCCATTCTTCCATTGAAGGGTATCTAGATTGTTTCAGGGAAATGCAAATCAAGACAACTTTAAGATACCATCTTACACCTGTCAGAATGGCTAAAATCAAAAACACCAATGATAGCATTTGCTGGAGAGGTTGTGGAAAAAGGCATACACTCATCCATTGCTGGTGAGAATGCAAACTTGTGCAACCACTTTGGAAAGCAGTGTGGCAGTTTCACAGGAATTTCGGGATCAACCTACCCCTGGACCCAGCAATACCACTCTTGGGAATATACCCAAGAGATGCCCTATCATACAACAAAAGTATATGCTCAACTATGTTCATAGCAGCATTGTTTGTAATAGCCAGAACCTGGAAACAACTTTTTAATTTTAAAATTGAAATGTAATTACATCATCTCTCCCTTCTCTTCCCTCCCTCCAACCCCTCCCATGTACTCTCCTTGCCCCCCTCCAACATATGATCTCTTCTCTTCAATACACAGTGTGTATATTTTGACTGTTTGGTACTGAATAACACATTCCTGGAGAAGATAATTTCTCCCCCTCTTATTGTGTGCACAGAGGGTATAAATGTATGTACTTGCACACACTTGGAGACCTGTGTCCACAAACATGGGAATTTCTACTTTTGCTTATTTGGGAAACTTAAACTTCAAACAATCTCAAGAAGAAGCAAGATCCAAAATGCTACTTGACTTCAGAAAAAAACAAGTTCCCACACATACCATCAAAAATTAAGTTTACAGATTCATTTGAATAATGTTTCTTGAATATTCACCATGTGCCAGACCTATGACTCAGGACTGAGTGAGTCATCACTAGTAAATGTAACCTACATCCCTGTCCTCTCCTGGAGTCTGCTTCTTAGACAGATGCAGGAAGAACTGGGGTGATTTGCTTTTAGCATCAGGAGCACAGCATCAGGGGATGTGCAGAAGACTTACTCTCCTCAAAGAGTAACCAGCTTTTGATAACTGCATCAGCGCCGGAGAACAGCATAAAAGATCAGAGATAGGAAGCTTGAGACCACCTCTGTTAACATCAATGCATGTGACCGACTCTGCAGAACTGGGAGAGTTGATAATGCCAAATAAAACAAGGCAGAAATAGATAGAGGCCCCGTGCCCGGGAGAAGACTTGGATGTGAGTAATTGTGGGAATGGAAGTGGGATGTAGTATCAAGACTTCAGAGATTGGCAGTGTTGAAAACAAGCCCTATCAACACGTGAAGAAGATAAACATTAGAATATTATATAGTTAAGAGGGTCCTACTGCACGTATTGGCTTTGTGGGAGCCTAGGCAGTTTGGATGCTCACCTTACTAGACCTGGATGGAGGTGGGTGGTCCTTGGACTTCCCACAGGGCAGGGAATCCTGATGGCTCTTTGGGCTGACGAGGGAGGGGGAGTTGATTGGGGGAGGGGGAGG
>NW_026067926.1:640286-722522 GCF_014885135.2 Alexandromys fortis | reverse complement strand
TATCTATCTATCTATCTATCTATCTATCTATCTATCTATCTATCATCTATCTATCTATCTATCATCTATCTATCTATCTATCTATCTATCTATCTATCTATCTATCTATCTTCTAGTTTTAAAGTTTTAATTGTGAGGCTTAGCTTTTAATGGTTGAGATATCTCTCTAGTCTTATCCATTTTTGACAGAATATCAAGTAGTCTAGGCTGGTCTCAGACTCCTAGTAGTTGAGGAAGAACTTGAACTCCTGCTGTTCTTGCCTCCACCTCCCAAGTGCTGAGATAACAGGTGTGTACCACCATATTCAATGACATATATATTCTAGGAAATTGCTAGTAAATAGAGCAATTTTTATTGATGATAGAACATTAAGAATCAACTATAAAAGTCACATTTCTTTCTGTAAACTTAGACTTGAAGGTTATGGAAGTTTTTTTCCTTTATGTCTTTAAAAGTTTTTGTAGGGCTTATTGGTCATAGCACTCTAATACCTTAATCAATTTGCAATTAAGTCCTTTGGGATAGAGACCTGGGCTTCTGTGTGAGATAATTATAAAAGCTGGATTAGTTTACCATCGAATTATTTAAGCAAGCATAAATACTACAGAAACAATTAAACCTTAGGGATTTCTTAAGGTGTAGATAAATCAATTTGCATTGTGTACCTCCAGTTTATTTTAGAAGATGTGTGACAGAAAATAGAAATCTCAGGCAAAAGGCAAAACTGCACTAAAAATTCATCTTTCCATCAATGTTCTTTGCTTTCTAAATATATCCTATAATATATGTAATTGTAATTCTTTCCAACTGCCAGAGATAATATGTCAAAAGACACTGAGCATTTTCTCTTGTCAATACCAAGAAGTCAATCTTCTGTCTATTCCAGGGTAATTCAGCACAGTAAGAATCAACTGATTATTATCAAATATATAAATGGAAGAACTATAGGGAGAATAATTCCTCCAACAGTAGAGATAACATAGCAATCAGAAAATGTATCTCCTCTTTTCTGTCTAAATTTACTCAATAAACTGTAGCTTGCCTGGAATGCCTCCCTTCTCCCCTCCAAAGCAGAGATTTGCAGAAATAAAGCCTGTGGGATATGCCTTGGACAGACACAGGGATGACACAGGTCATCCTCAAACAATGAAAGGAAAGTTATTACATTTGTGTAGAGGAGAATGTGAGAGAACACTGGTAAACTGTCTTATGATTAGAACCGTCAAGGGGCTGTTTCAGAAGAGGTGGCTGTGTGACATCATGGTGTCCAAACTTTAGCTTATCTTTTACATTTCTGCATCATGCAGGCAAGAGTTTAAAACTTTCACTCTTTATTCCAGCGCTAGGGCCAGATCTGCAACTTATGTTTTTCAAACTTCTTTAAAATCTACTTTCATTGGTATATTTTAAAAGTTAAGACTTTCATCGCCTGTTGAAGGTTAATATTCAGGAGGATGCCTATATGTTTTTCTTTGGGTTCACCTTCTTATTTAGCTTCTCTAGGATCACAAATTATAGGTTCAACGTCCTTTATTTATGGCTAGAAACCAAATGTGAGTGAGTACATCCCATGTTCCTCTTTTTGGGTCTGGCTTACCTCACTCAGGATAGTGTTTTCTATTTCCATCCAAGGTCCAAATCAGAAGCAGAAGGAGAGAGAGCAAGAGCAAGGAACTCAGGACCGCGAGAGGTACACCCACACACTGAGACAATGAGGATGTTCTGTTGGGAACTCACCAAGGCCAGCTGGCCTGGGTCTGAAAAAGCATGGGATAAAACTGGACTCGCTGAACATAGCAGACAATGAGGACTACTGAGAACTCAAGAAAATGGCAATGGGTTTTTGATCCTACTGCATTGTACTGGCTTTGTGGGAGCCTAGGCAGTTTGGATGTTCACCTTACTAGACCTGGATGGAGGTGGGTGGTCCTTGGACTTCCCACAGGTCAGGGAATCCTGATGGCTCTTTGGGCTGACGATGGAGGGGGACTTGATTGGGGGAGGGGGAGGGAAATGGGAGGCAACGGTGGGGAAGAGACAGAAATCTTTAATAAATAAATAAATAAAAATAAAAAAAAGAGGGCACCATCCTAACTGCTCCAAAAATATCACACTCGTTAGTTCTGAAACACCATTTATTTTAGGATGAGGCAAAGCTTTACTCATAGCTTTTCAGACAGAATCGAATGCAGATAAGTGTGCATCCAATCCTATCAAGTGCATACATCAATTGTTAGGTCCTCATAGTGGCTCTTAACACAAATCCGAATTTGAATCAAGAAGTTGGGGTATTCATTAGTCATCTGGAGTCTGGTGATCAAACAGCATTTGGCTAGTCCTCAGTTGACCTAAAGGCCACCCTACCCCTGATAATAGCTTTAGAATATCCTATTGAATGATGGGGGGGGGGGATTTGTTCCTTTGATGGGTATTTCCCACAGCAGACCAGGACACAGATAGGATAGAAGAGAGAAGGTGATTTCCTCAAGTGTGACCTCGTAGCTACGTGTCTAGTGGACAGTTGGCCTCAATAAGTATCCTAAAATCTCATCTTAGCCACATCATTGTTGATGTTCCTTGAGACATGTCTAAAAGACAAGACCACACTCCTGACTTCCAAGAATAATTAGACTCTTTACTGAGACTTTTGTGCAGAAACGGGAGCTGGGAGGAGATGTTATCTGTTTGGGATTTATGAAAACTTGGTAAAGTCCCTGCTTATAGTTACAAAACGTTCTCCTTTCTATTAATAGGGAAGAGACATGTGGTTAAAAGAAAATACCTTGTACATTTCAAAGAACAAATTGGATTGGCTAGGCAGACATCAAGGACAAGCTTCTTTGAAGAAGAGAAGCTCGCATCTGCGATGCCATTGATGCATTTTCATTAAAATGCTACTCGACAGATATGCACAATTAGTGCATATTTATGGGGCACAGTGTGACATTTCAGCATGTGTGTTCATTGTGTGATGATCGACTCAGCATGCTCAGGCTATCTCTTCAGCTCAAGCTTTCATCATCTCTTTGCCATAGCAACATTCAAACTCTTATTCCCTGACTCTTCTTAAGGTATGGAATACACCATTGTTGGCTATCACCTCCCCTCTGTGTACAGCAGGACACATTTCTTCTGCCTAGCCGTGGCTTTGTTCTCACCAGTGTCCCCCTCTGCTCTCCAGCCCCCAGTGGCCTCACAGCTACTCTCCGCTTCTACAGGCTCAGCAGTTTTAGATTCCACACCGCATGTGTATTACAGCACAATGTAAAAAGCCATTCGACATAAGGACTCAAGCTAAATGTCAAACATCAGCAAATGAATGTGTAAAACAGTTGTGGTGTGTGTGTGTGTGTGCGCGCGCGCACGCACGCGTGCACGTGCGTGCCTGGGCACCTGTGCATGCAAACATAAAATGAACATCATATAGCCATACAAATAATAAATTCCTGTCACTCAAGGCAGCATGAATCATAACGTTAAGTGAAATATTCTAGGCCCAGAAAGACAAATGCTGCATGATGTCACATGATTTCTCCCATATATGAGAACTTACAACCAACTACAGTAATCCCAGAATTTGAGAGGTTGATGAAGAAAGATCAGGAGTTCAAGGTCATCCTCAGCTACATATCAAGTTGGAGACCATCTGAGACTACACAAGACTCTCAAAAATTTCAAATAAATCACTTTATACTTTCCATGTTACAACTGAAATTTCTTTTAGTCATTTTGCTGGAGAATTCCATACATGCATATGTAGTTTGATCACACCCACCGCTAATCCCCTCCCTTTCGGTTCTTCCCCCATACCCTCGGCCATCCTTTTCTCCCAGACTCAGGTGCTCTTTTTCCAAACCCAGTGCTACTTCAGCACTATTCCACTCAGTGCTACCCATGTGTTCACAAGTATTAGACATTCATTTGGAGCATGGGCAGCCTCTCGGAAGCCAAATTCCTGAAGAAATTAGACTTGCCCTCCCTAGCTGTTGAATGCCAATAGTTCCTCAGCTAGGAGTGACTTCAGGAGTCACTCCCCAGGCTATGCTGGGTTTCTAGCTGGCTTGGATTTGTGCATGCGGTCATGGCTGCTGTGAATTCATGAGCACAGTGACAGTGCCATGCTAGAAAAAAATATGTCGCTGCCATCTTCTACCATCTCTGACTGTTAGACTCTTTCCTTTTCCATAGTATTTCTAAGCCATGGTGACCCAGATGTCCCACTTAAGGCCAAGAACTCCCCAGACAATGGGTTCTTGACTCAATTAACAGTACCAGGCATGTCTTGTGTAATCCAATCAGAAAGTGGTTGCTCCCTTGACGTCCTTGCCACTATTGAACAAGTGGACATACCTTACCAGACCAGTTGTTATTGTAGTTAGCAGGGTTCACTGTTAGGTAACTTTTGCTTCCATATTTGCTAGCACCTTCCAACCTTGTGACGTCTAGCCAATAGGGATGAAGCTTCCAGGGTAGCACCAGCTTGACATATATTCATGTCCTGTGACCCATATATATGGTGTCTTCAACAATATGGTCTTACCATCAAGTTCTAGAGGGCAACCAAGAGCAAGGGCAACAGCCTGTAGTGTTGAGAAAAATCTATGGGACCTCACTGACCAACAGCTTAAAAAGAGGCAACCCACAGTCGGCTGTGGATTCTTTATTTGATTCCATGGTATTTGAAAGAGGCATTGCCCCACCCCTATGGGATAACTCTATTTAAACTCTTTTTTATATCTGTATATATTATAGAAAGTGTCTATAATAGTGGCTTTCCATGTGACTTTTTCAACGGTCTCTAGTGTTACTTATCCCACAAGTCCTCCTCTACTTTGCCCCACTCCACCCATTTAGCCCTTCCCGATCTGTTATTTTCCTTTCCTTCTCATGTCACCGGCATTCTCTTCCCCTCCCTAGAGCTGAAGTTTCCTTAGCAGTGACCAAGTACTCCCCATTTTCTGACAAGTCAATCAGGGCATGTGCCACTGCTTTTTTCCCCTGTGTGGAAACAGAAGCTTTTTTCAAAGTACTCAGAAGTTAGGTCATATTTCTATCCCTATTCTTTATATCCCAAGTCACATTTTGCCAATGAAATAATAGTGAATACCAAGCAATAATTTGCATCATGATCCCTAGAAGCTGAGTGTCATCCTGGTTCCTGTTGCTGTAATTGTAGTTGTATACTCTGGCTTCGTAAGCAAGGCATGGCTCAGCACAACTCTGGGTACCTTAACAAGCCACAGGGGACGGAGAGAGTGACAAGTCTGATACAGGAATGATGTAAGAACCACTTGTAGAGCTAGCCTGTGAAGAGCTAACACTACAGCAGTCGGCGACTCACAAAGGGCTATCATAGCCTCCCACTCCTGCCAGAAATCCATGAGATTTGTTTTTCTTTCCTCTGCATTATTATTACAGGCATTATTAAGTGTAAATTGTACAAACTAAAGGGATTCTTTTTTATTTATTTTTTTAATTAATTTATTTATTTATTAAAGATTTCTGTCTCTTCCCCACCGCTGCCTCCCCTTTCCCTCCCCCTCCCCCAATCAAGTCCCCCTCCCTCGTCAGCCCAAAAAGCAATCAGGGTTCTCTGCCCTGTGGGAAGTCCAAGGAGTTCTATCAGGAACTCACCAAGGCCAGCTGGCCTGGGTCTGAAAAAGCCTGGGTCAAAACCGGTCTCGCTGAACATAGCGGACAAGGAGGACTACTGAGACCTCAAGAACAATGGCAACGGGTTTTTGATTCTACTGGACCTATTGGTTTCGTGGGAGCCTAGGCAGTTTCGTGGATGCTCACCTTACTAGACCTGAAAGGGATTCTTTTTGACAACACTATGTATACATGTGATGTGCACTGGTCATGTTACCTAAGCCCTCTCTCCCTGACACTTTTAAACATACATCTCTTAAAGTCTTATAATCTGTGAGATGGACGACCCAAAGGGTAAGGTCCAGATGATTCATGAACTAGTATGCCATCCCTTCCCCTTCTCTAGTCTCTAATATTCCCTCTCCGGGAAGAAAATATTTCTTATTCCCATAGCTGGATGTTGTCATCACTCAGCTACTAGTAAGGAGCATCCCATGTTTTAGGGAACCGGCTTTCAAATGTACTCTGGAAATGTAGGCATATTTGACTCCATCCCTTCCAGAGCAGCGTGGGAAGCCATGGAACTCAACCATGGTCTATTCAGTCAATCAAGGAACCTTTTGTGAGAACAAGCAAAGCTCCTTCCCAAGACAGCTGGTCTAGTTGGTTTCATTAAAATCTGTACCACCAGGAGGCCCTATCTCTGACCAAGAATAAAGCTAATCCCAGCAAAGCAGAGCTACAAAAGGTGGATCCGAAATGACCAAGCCCTGCCCAAACAGTCTCAGCCTGCGACCTTGTGCTGCCCATGCTCAGCTATGGGATATGCATCTCCCCTACCAGATGAGCAAGAATGCTTAGAACTGTGCCATGTGCAAGGCCTAGTGCATTAAAATTCTTTATAGGCATTTCTGACTGACTGAGTCAATCAATCAAACAATCAATTAGTTAATGAACGAACAGCTAAAGACTGCCCTGCAAAGTTTGGGTGAAAGCAGGCAGACTCAATGTGCCAGAAACGCTTTAGACAATTGGGTACCAAACCAGATCACGTTCTTTAGTGCCACCAACTATAAATGGCAATCACTGTGCCACAGCGGAAGCCTGGAAGGTCAGGACCCCTGTCATCCCTGCAGTTTGTTCTTGGGGAGTCACTTAGTCCCTCCTAGGTTACATGTGCCCTGCTCCTATGGAAATACACTTGCCTACAGGAGTGATCACATGGAAATGCTGAAGTTGGGCATTGAAGCAGCATAACTCAGTGGGCTCCCTTTCCAGTAGAGGACTCTCTAAAAGCTGCTCCTGAGTTGGCCTCTGTGGAGAGTAGCCCTGCTTTCTGTCCATGGCAGTGCATCCTCCCAAAGCCTGTCTCCAGTCCCCCTCCCACAGTGGGCGTTTCCATGCTGCCAAAGGGTCTGCTAGGCCACTTCATACAGCTGCCTTGAATTTCCTACGGCAGGATGACCTTCACCTCTCCCAGAAGGCTAGCCCATCCAATGCCAGAAGGGTCCACACATGCTCTTTTGGCACCATCTTGTGACTTAATTTGGTCTCTATCACTATGGTAAACACTACGACCAAAAGCAACGTGAGGAGAAAGGGTACTTGGCTTACATGTCTGCAGTCACAGTCCACTGAAAAAAATCCAAGGAAGGAACCTGGAGGCAGGAACTGAAGCAGAAAACATGGAGGAACGCTGTTTATTGGCTTGCTCCCCGGGGCTTTCTCAGCTTTCTGTCTTGTACAACACAGAATCACCTGTTCATAACAACACTGTCTAGAGAGAGCTGGTCTCTCCCTCATTAATCATTAGTAACAAAATGCCCTAAGATAATTGTGGTGGTGCACGCCTTTAATTTCAGCACTCGGGGGGCAAAGTCAGGCAGATCTCTGTGAGTTCCAAGCCAGGCAAGGCTATATAATGAGATACTGTCTCAAAAATATTGAAAGGTCGCACAGACTTGCCTATAGGTCATCCTGGTAGAGGCAGTTTCTCAGTTGAGATCCCCTCTTCCTCTTCTCAGATACGTCTATCGTACAGCACACTCTGTAATGGTAAGCTGGGCTTTGCAACTTCATAGTGAACACTTCTTGGTCCAACCTCTGTGCTCTTCAAACCTGTTGTAATTTTCTCCCACAGCAAGCTCTGCACCTTAATGATAAGGGCAATTATAGTAACCGTAGTAGCTCTACAGTACTGAATAGAAATATTTACCCGGGCACTCTATTAAATACTTTGCTACATTCATTCATTTCCTTCTTAATTCTGATCAATGAAATGGGGACAATTGTTACCATCATTTCCAATACACAGATGCCAAACTGAGACACAGAAAAATTGAGAGCTCAGCACAGGCAATGCTGTGGTGAAGACTACTCAGTCAGTAAAGAGCTTGCCTTGCCATGCCAGCATGAGGACCTGACTTCAATGGCTAAAGCCCATGGTAAAAATGTCAGGTACAGCAACACACACTAGGAAGGCAGGTATAGGAAGATCCTGAGGGCTTGTTACTTGGGCAGTGTAGCCGAATGCATGAGCCCCGGGTTCAGTGAGGGTCCCTGTCTCAAAACCAGCATTAATAATAAGATAGAGAATATAAGGAAGATTCTTAATGTTGATCTCAACATGCATATATGCACACATTTCCCTAGACCTCACCCGTCTGGAGCTATATTAGAGTTCTTCCCTTCATCTCTCTGAGTGTCTGTGTGCTGTGTCCTGCTACCCAGAGAATCTTTAAATTCTGCAAAGTAGTGCCTCACACCTGAAAGATAATAACCACCGTGCACTGGCCTTGAAACCTAGCAGAAGGGGCTTCTGAATATTTATGAGTGATAGACGTGAGATAAAGAGACAGGAATAAAAGAAAGGAAGTAAGAAAGGAAGGGAGGGAGGGAAGGAGGGAGGGAGGGAGGGAGGGAGGGGGGGGGGGGGGGGNGGAGAGGGAGAGAGGGAGGGAGGGAGAGAGGGAGGGAGGGAGGGAGAGAGGGAGGGAGGGAGGGGGGAGGGAGGGAGGAGGAAAGGGAAGCATGACAGATGAGAGGCGATAAAGAAGAGGAGATGGGGCAATGTAATTTCTGTGAGACGGGGACTTGCAGGGTCTCAGGCATCATCACTTTTCTCTGGTCTCATCTCAGACAGTAACAAACGGAGCAGTGTGTGTTTGCTGCCCCTTTGATCAATGGTGAGATCCTGGTATCTAAATTGTACTAGGTACCCAATTTCTAGGTTCCTGATAGGAAGCTGACTACCAAGAGGGCTGAAGGTCAGGACTGGAATCTGAGTTCAATTTCACCGTTTTCTAACTCTGCACCTAAGAACAAATCACCCAGACCTCCTGAGCCTTGATTTTGTTTTATGTGTAATGTAAGATAAGAATCCTACCTCTCAGACCTTATGAAAACCTTAAATACATCGAGAATGCAAAGCATTTGATGTCTGCCATGTTTGGGGGACCATTATGTTTGCTCTGGGAGTTACGTGACTCTTCCTGAAAGAAAGAATGGAGGCAGAGACATTCCCTTTCTCATCTGAAGCCCCTCAGAAGGAAGTTAAGGTCTGTTTTCTGTACAGTCAGCACGACCCTGTTAGAGCTTCATGTACAATATCCCCTCAAGGCACAAAGGGTTGGTTCACCCAGCAAGTCTTCATGGGTGGAACCTTGGGAAGATTATTGCATTTTGAGGACTCTGACCCATGGGTGAATGCACAGATGGATTGGTAATGTGATGACTTTGCTGGGCAGTGATGGAAACCTTAGGGATGGGTAGAGTTAGAGGAGGTGACTCACTGGGGAATATCCTGCTCCAGTGCCTTTCTCAAATACTCTCTGCTCTTGGGCCACCATGAGGCAAACAGCTTTTCTCTGTCATGTCCTTCCTGCAGGATGGTTCTGCCTCACCACAGGCTTAAAGCAGTAGAGGATGACCTGAAATCTCCGATGTCACCAGCCAGCACTGACCTCTCCTCCTTCAGGTTGCATTGGCAAATATTTTGTCATAGCAATGGAAAGATGTCTAGCACAGACCTCCCACCCCCACCCCCTTCTCTGGAATTTCTGAGGTCATTCTCCACCCAGCAGGCTGACCAGGGGATGAAAGAAGTTCAGGGATTTGCAATACCAATGTTATACCCCTCAGGACTAAACCAAGACAATTAACATGGCATCATTTCCTCCTTTCTCCCACCATCCTCCATCCCACACCCATCAACTCTGTTGACCTAATTAATCAATGAGAATTAGAAAAAAAATTTCCCCATGTGCTCTGAAGAGATAGGATGACACAGACCAAATGAGACAGTTAACTTGAGATGGTCTCCTTGCTAGTTGGAACTCTTGATCTTTAGTTTCTGTGCCTGTGAAGTGGACAGGTTACAGGTGCTGCTATAGTTTGGCTACCCTGCTATGTACCAAGTTCACCTTAGTTCTCCAGTGCATTCATGAATGGCATTTGGAGGTCAGTCCTCAGATGACATCACAAGGATGGGGCCCCTGTGATGGCATCCATGGCTTTGGAAGAGGAGGAAGGAGGACCTGAGCTGAGCCACTTGCTCTTTCTTACATGTGACACCTCCACGGTACTGATCCAGTGTGAGGCTCTCCCCAGATGATCAGCAAGATTCACACCATGCTTTTGGATCTCTTAGTCTGAAGAACCACACAGTAATTGTGTGAAATCCCAATTGTCACCTGCTGGTCTTAATTCCTGGGCAGATGGAGTCCTATTCAGCAAGTTCTCTACTAAGGTTGCATTTATCAGGGGGCTGTCTATTTGCTTCTGGAACTTTCGGGGCTTCAGCTTTCACATCTATGACCTTTCAACCATTCGGAGTTTATTTTTATGTAAAGTGGTGGGCATGGGTCTATTTCATTATTTGCATATGGACATCTATTTTTCTCGGCACTATTTGTTCAAGATGATGCTTGTTTTCCAGAGTGTTCTTGTCATCTTCTCCAAATATCAGGTGAGTATAGTTGTGTATACTCAGATTTGGGTTCTATCGCTTGCTTCATTTGTCCTGGTGTGTGTGTGTGTGTGTGTGTGTGTGTGTGTGTGTGTGTGTGTGTGTGCACGTGCCAGTACCATGCTGTTTTTATTACAGTAGCTCTGTAATATATCTTGAAATACGAAATGTTAATCCCTCCAGCATCATTCCCTTTGCTCAGGGCCACTTTGGATACCCAGGATCTTTTCTGGTTCTATGTGAATTGGGGGATAATTTTTCTATTTCTGTAAAGAATGTTGTGAATGTTTTGATTGGGGTTACATTGCATCTGTAAAATTGCTTTTGGTGGAGGGGTCATTTTCACAATATTAATACTGTCAGTCCATGAGCGTGGGAGGTCTTATTCCTTAATCTCTTTCTATGGGTGTTTAAAGTTTTTATTATAGAAGTCTTTCACCTCCTTGATTGGGCTTATTCCTACATGTTTCTTAGACACTGTTATAAATACAAATAAGATCTATTTCTAAGCACATTTGTTGGAGGTGTACAGAATAGTTACTGATTTTTGTAAACTGATTGTTTCCTTTTATTTTGCTGAAATTCTTGGTTATTTCTAGAATTTTCTGGTAGAATTTTTTAGACCTTTTATGTATAATAGCACGTATTGCTAGATGTAATCTGACTCTTTTGTTATTTGTATCACTTTAATTACATTTTTTGCCTTACTGCTCTAACTAGCGTTTTGAACACTATTTCAAAGAGGAGCAGAGATAGTGAGCAGGCCTATCTCATTCATGATTTTAATGGAGTTGCTTCAAGTTTTTTGCCATTTCAGATAGTGTTGGCTGTGAGTTTGTCATATACAACCTTTATTCTGTTGAGGTATACTCTCTTCAGTCATATTCTCTCTAGGTCTTTTATCAAAAAGGCCTGTTGTGCTTTTTAGACCTTCTTTTGCATCACCAGGAGAGGAAAGTATGCCTGTTACTGTAACACTAATGAACTACACCTGGCTAGGGAGATAATGAATCGTAAAAGAGAACCTACTACTGCCCCCTTTCTCAACTGGTGTGGCTTCTAACTTCATTCTAAGCACGTGTCCTTACACCCACAGACAAGTGCAACTCTCATTCCTCATCTTAGTAGCTTTTTTTTTTTTTTTTTTTTTTTTTGAAGCAGAGACCATTACAGAAAGACACCACTGCTCAAAATTCAGGGGAAACCAGATTTCAGGGTCCCAGATCCAGCTGCTAGATTTGCAACACAATTTCTACAACACAATTCCTCAGGCTCAGGGAACACCATGGAAATGGAGGCAGAGAGATTTTAAGAGCCAAACGACTAGACAGTCTGCTTTGAGATTGTGCTTTCTAGCTGTGGTAGGGAAGCTACACCTATGAAACATGGTTGGTTAAGCAAGACCTGAAAGACTCCAACACCAGTTGACCTCCCAACATAGGTGCGAGAAAGCTCCTAGGACTCCAGTCCTTGATGAAGAGCTATAGACTTAGTGACTACTGAAGAGGGCAATCAAACTTCCCCCAGGAGTGAACACCCTAACTGTTTATCCAATACCAAGTGGTTCAGGCCCCAAAACATAGACATACAAGCAACACTAGTCTGATTCGGTGTCCTAGTTAAGGTTACTACGGCTCTGATGAAACCCTAGGACCAAAGCAGAATGGGAGGAAGGGGTTTATTAGATTTATGTTTCCTCATCACTATTCACCATGAAAGGAAGTCAGAACCGAAACTCAAATAAGGCAGGGGCCTAGCTAGAGGTGCAGAGGCCACGGAAGAATGCTGTTTACTGGCTTGCTTCCCACGACTCGCTCAGCCTTCTTTCTTATAGAACCCATGACCACAAGCCAGGGGGTAGCCTCACCCACCACGGTCTGGGGCCACCTCCTCTATCAGTCGCTAGTTGAGAAAATACCCTAAAGGCTTGTCTACAATCTTATGGAGGCATTTTCTCAGCTGAGGCTCCCTCCTCTCTGATGACATCAGCTTGTGTAAGGGTGACATAAAACCAGCCAGCTCACTCAGTAAGTTGCTTTTATATATTTATTTGCATGTGTATCAACAATAATTATAGTAAAATAGATCATAAGTTTGGGAGGGAATGGGAGGATATGGAAGGGGCTGAAAGGAGGGGAGGAATAAGTAAATGATGCAATTATATTTTAATTAAATATAAAAGGAAAACAGAACCATAAGCTAAACAAACCTTTCTTATATAAATTTCCCAACCCATGGAAATAACATGGATCAGAAAGCAGACTAGGACAAAGGCCAAGCTCCCCAGTGTGCTGGGAGAACTAGGTAACAGAATGTGTATCGTTAAAGAGGATGCTCGTGTGGATACCACAGCAGTTTAGTTAAAGTAGAAGATTTTCCCTCTTAAAATGAGGAAATGCTTTGATGAGCATGCATGGTGCCACGAAAGCCAGAGCCCATTATTTTGTTTTCCCACATTGCTGTCTGAGTGCGGATTTCCTTCCCTTTGAATCACAAGGTGGCTGCTGCAGTCTGACTATTATTTCTACATTCCAAGAAGAGAAAAAGCAAAAGGAAAGATGAATGGCCAGCTTTCTCAGTGGCTCTGTCAAATAGATCTCTGTCTGTGTCTCATTGCTCTTAGTCTTGGTACCTGACCACCGTTAGCCACAGGAATTTGAGGGTTATTGTTCTTTGGTTCCGCTGCCATTCTTTAGAATCCAACGGTATTAATCAGGAAGGATGAGAAGGACTATAGAGAGGTGTCAACAGTGTCTACTACTGTGTGGGTGGCACCTGATGCAGCTCCCAGCACACAACAAACACCTCATAGGACTTAGATGTCCTTAGGACAGAAACAGTTTGTGATTTCCAAAATTTCAGCCCCTTTGGGACTGGGGCCTGACCCTCAAGTCACACTGTCCTATTTTTATGCAGCCTCTGTCATCACTGAGCTCCTGCAGGCATCACCCTGGTCTGGTTCTTTTTCCCTTTTTCCTTTGTCCATCTTACTGCTGAGAAACAGCTGTTTGTGATTTTAACATCTCCAAGAATCACTCTGCAGATCCTTCCCATCACCTCCCCGATGAATCACCTCCATGTCCAGTATTCCTGGGTGGTCCTGTCTTGTCCCTTTAGAACTCAGGAACCATCACTTCTCTGCCTTTTGGCTAAGATCAAGTGTATAACCCAGGAACCCATGTGCTCCTGAGAAGTTTACTAGGCCTAAGGAAGCAAAAGCTCTGCAGACATTCACCCTCCTTCGCTCTAGAGTCCCGTGGAGGCCTGCAGATGCTCTTTCCATGGACCTCTGCTGTATCTGTTGCAGTCACGCATGCCCTGTCACCAGGAAGCCACCTGCAGGAACATGTTGAAAGGGCTAAGGAGTTCACTGGACTCTGCTTCCTACCAAGGGGTGACTTTCTGCTGTTGCCAAGCAAATCCCACTTCAGCAAGCAGCCATCTTCAAGTTCTCTTAGCAGAGAAAGAAACGGGAGTCAAGAAGAAGAGAGGAAAGGAAGTAGGGAAAGAGAAGGGGAAGAAAAGAGGAAGGGAGGGAGGAAGAGAGGGAGGGAGGAAAGGAAGGAGGGAGAGAGGGGAAGAAAAACAGGGGCAAGATGCGAGGAAGGTGGAGGACTAGTTGGGAAGCAGGAGGCTGATGGGAGTGGAACAGATGAAGACAGTAGAGTGGAGTCAATGTCATCACAGTGTATTATATACAAGTATGAAATTGTCAGAAAAAAGACTAATAATAGTAAGAGATCAGTATGACAAATACAATATGCTAGTTATGATTTAGAATTTACTAGCATGGGTTGCGCTGTATGCATTTTACAGATGGGAAAATGTAGGCACAGAGGGAGGGCATCTTCCTCCAAGGTCATGGAGCAGTGTGGCCAAGCAGGGTTCCCAGCTTCTTCCCACATCCATGCTGGCCTGGAGGCCTCATACTTCCATTTACCTTAGTTCCAAAATAAATGGCTAGAATGCAGGGCCTTGTGAACGCCATTGCCTCTGTAGCCTAGGAAACCCACCTGCTGGGCAGGGACCAAACTCTCCATACATACCAAGGACTGTTTCCCTAGGCATGGCACTCTCGGTGACAGAGGAATTCCACATTCCTCGGGCTTGTTGAAGAGGGATTTCAGCTGCATTTACCTGCTCCGGAGCAAAGCTTTTTCCTCTCTGGAATATGTGTTCTCCAAGCCTTAGTTTTGGTTTGTGTAAAAGTGTCTCTGAGATGTGGTGCAGAGAATTTGCTTGTGTTTGACATCAGCGAGGACCAGAGCATCTCTGGGAAGCTTTGTGTATATCCTGCATCTCTCTGCCACACCGATCCTGACTTACCAGAATCTGAAGGTCGATGAGGTCATATGGCACAGCGCTGTGACTTTACAAGACTTGCTTGGGGGCTGAGCTCCCTGGAGCTGGTTGGGGGAGGATCAGAACTGTGTTGAACTGGATCAGGTACTCAGCACCTGTGTGACTGGAGTCATTCTCTCAGGAAGCCCCCAGCCCCATTCAGAGTTCCAAAAGAACCAGAGACAGAGTCACGAGGAAAGACCAAGATGTTATAACTTTATTTTCATATTATTTGTTATTTTATTTTTATATCAGATGCCAGAATGCTAGTGAGGAGAGATGGGAAGAAAGTGGGATCCAGCTGCATAGGGGATGAATATAGGCCAAGATGAGGGTTCAGGCCAGTGTGGATATTTAGGATCCACTTTGAGTGTTTGGACATCAGGTAGAACAGCCTATTAGGGCCCCTTCCTGGGGGGAAGGGAGGGTAACCAATCAGCTCCCTATCACTTCTTAGTGAGCAGCTATTCCACGTAAGCCCCCCAGGAACAGAGATATGAGTCTTAGTCACAGCCGTGACACAGATATGGGTTTGTTTGGGTGTGGGTTTATTCTAACTACACTGGGATTAAACCTGACACTATTCATCCGTATGTGTTCAAGGTGGGAGAAGTCAGTGAGGGTCCAGTCATCTCTGAGGAATCCGGGCAACAAGAGGCATTTACCTCCAACTTGGATCCTGCTCTGGACACCAAACCAGAGTAGCATTGCACAGCCTTGACTAGCGAAGTAGGGGAGGCGGTTCCAATTAAAGTGACCACTGCAGGAATTTAATAAGCAAGGGACCATTTACTGAGAGAGATCCGAATTGGAGAACCTGGCCTCATTTCTGCACACAGAAGCGTTTGATATCGGACATCTGACTCTGTTCAGAGTGCTCAGCCAGCTCTGCGGAAAGCCCTCATCCCAGGGAACGTCCTTTGAAGGAGCCAGGGCTGTCAATGGAGTTGTACTAATTAGGCAACAGGAGTGTCCCGAAATGCCTGTCTTCATTTGCAATTCAGCATGTCTCTAATTTGCCAAATATAAAACATCCTCTCTGGAAAATCACATGCAGCATGGTGAGAGATTGCCTCACCTGCCAGCTAGGAAGCGCTCAGGATCTTAGCTAATTGCTGACTGCCCTGTTCATAGGATATAGGCAGACACTGTTCTGGCCATGCTGGAGTCTCGCTCATGCTAGGCATATGCTCTGCCATGGAGCCACACGCCCATACCTCTGTGGCTTGGATTCCTGCTTTACAGGTAAGGAAACTGAGGCTCAAAGAAATGAAAAGGTCCCCCATCAATCACAGGGCTGGTGAGGGACAAAGGTGGGACAGTGGCAGCTGTGGAAACAATGGTTCTCAGCTAGGATGCTTGCTTTTGGGGGGAACTTTCAACAGGGTCCACAGACAGTTCAGTTGCCATAGCTTGAAGGCTATAGAGGTGTAGTTCCTGGTGACTACCAAATTCAAGCCCAGGATGCTGGTAAACTTCTACAATGCAAAAGGCAGCCCATCACACAGAACTATGTGGGATACAGAATCATCTTCCTAATAAGCTTCAGAAACCCAGGTTGCGTGGTTAGCAAGAAAGAGAAGCCTTTGCACCTCCAGGCCTGGCCACAGCTAGGTGATTGGAGGAGAGTCACTCAATTTCTCTGAGCCTTGTTTGTCATCATTGTCTTTAAAATAGAAGGTGAGAAGAATATGAAAGGGAATGTGAAGCCCTCCCTCCATTCCCCTCCATCCGTCTTTCCTCCTTTCTAAGCAATTACGTATACATCTAGAAGTTTATAACCCTAGCAAGCCTAGAGAAGCCTAGTGGCTAGTTGTAGGACCCACATCCCTAAGAAATTCCATCTTGCACTAAGAAATCCTTCAAGCCAGGCGGTAGTGGCGTACGCCTTTAATCCCAGCACTCGGGAGGCAGAGGCAGGAGAATCTCTGTGAGTTCGAGGCCAGCCTGGTCTACAAGAGCTAGTTCCAGGACAGGAACCAAAAGCTACGGAGAAACCCTGTCTCAAAAATCAAGAAAGAAAAAAAAAAAGAAATCCTTCAGCATTGTCTTCAAAATTCTGAGACTCTAAAAGGTGTAATTTGATACCTTTGTATTTCTAGAATTATAAAATTATTCATTGAAATAAAATACATGGGTCACATTTCACTAAAAACATGCATGCAATATCACTTTCAGGGAGACACTGCAGGTTCAGTATTCAACCCAATTAAAAAGTAGAGAAAGTGGGACTCAGGCCCTGTACCCCCTTTCCAGCATGTGCTCTCCATACTTTGCTTTCCCCCACTTACATTAGTGTGACTGGAGTGTTGGTGACAGCTCCCCTGCTCCCAGGATCGGCCTTTGACAGTGAGTCGGCCAGTCACAGCGTTACATCTTCCTGGGTGAACCGGTTGACCCAGGAATGTGCACATGGCCCACTTTGACTTATAAGATAAGATATTTCACCTCTTTCGTGGGACCAAGTGGAGAGATTAGGAGTAGACGCTCCATAGGGAAGTCAGACTAGAGTCATGGCTGCCAGAATAAAGCGCAGATGTATTATTTGAGCCTCTGAATACAGCTATGCTTGACCCCTGGTCTTTTCACTCCTTTGAGAGTCCCAGAAGCCTCTTTTGACTTGTAATTTTTCATTCCTTGGGAACAAATTAGCTCTGAGAAGCACAGGTAATAGCTCAAGTTTTCTGTCTAAGCAGATCTGGGCCAAAACTTAACTCCTGCTCAATCACACGTGTTCCATTTATAGAAGCATGGCACATATATATAGAAATGTCTGTCTAGGAAGAGAATGAGAAAGTGTAAGGGAGAGAAAGAGATGGAGGGGGCAAAGGAAGAGAAACACTGGTGTGAAACCCAGTAAATGTCCACAAACTCGCCCATAAGCTCACCTAGGTAGCCAGCTTCCAGGTGAAGACAGAGCATTGAAGCCTAACCAACCCCCCTCCCCAACCTGCTGCTTCCTGGCTGTTTCTCCCGGATGAACCACTATCCTTACTTCTAACACCACTGATTAGTTTTGACTCTGTTTCTTGGTTGGTTGGTTTGTTGTATTTATTATAGCCCCTGCAGTCTGGGCATGCAAGCCTTGTTCTGTTGTTTTGGTGGGGACAACTCAAAGGCTCAGCACAAAATTCACTAGGAAAGGGAAAGTCGAACAACAGCAGGAGCCATCCAACACCTCCATGCCTGTGTGCTCTCTCCAGTCCAGCCTGTGCTGGTAGGAGAACTCCTCATGAGGGCTCAGAATTCCATGGTCTGCGTCCCAGGATGCAGCCTGCCTGTGACCCAGGTCAGAAGTCACTCACCATCCCTCCCGGCATAGTCACAGCTTATGACTGTCACCTATTGGTGAAAGAGTGTCAATCTCACAATCCCAGAAGATGTTCTAGCTGCTCTTGGGATTTACATTAATGGTGGGAGTGTAGGGTGTACCTCTTTCTCACGCTGCTTTATTAGTTATATTAATGCTACTGTGAGTCTTTACATTTCATTAATTTCAGCAACACTTAGTATTTCCTGCCATTTTTTATTGGACCTGTGGTTCTCAACTCTCCTAATGCTATGACCCTTTGTTTTTTTTTTCCAAAGCTGAGGCCTGAACCCGGGATCTTGGGCTTGCTAGGCAAGCACTCTACCACTGAGCTAAATCCTCAACCCCTGCAGTGACCCTTTAATATAGTTCATCACGCTGTGGTGACCCCAAATCATAAAATTATTTTCATTGCTATTTCAAAACTGTAATTTTGCTACTGTTGTGAATCATAATGTAAACATCTGTGTCTTCCAATTATCTTAGGAAAGTCTTATGAAAGGATCATTCAACCCCTAGAGGGTTTATGACTCACAGGTTGACAACCTCTGGGTATATCATTCTAGTGTGTGGTGGTCTTCTATTCTTTTAAAAATGCAAGTCAAATCTGTCTTACCTGAAACCATGCCCCACCTTTGTAGACAGACAGTTTGCACATATAAGAATGATTGAGTGACTGTGACATGAAGGTGCTGGACTGAGTCATGATCTATCAGCCAGGACTTCTGGACTCCAGTCTCTTCTCTCCAGATGGAACAGAGGGGGATCAAACAGGACTGATGTGTGCCCCTTGTTGAGAGAGTGTGGTAGCACATTTACTAACACCTGTCCATCCCCAGTTGTTACTTTTCCCCTCTGCCTGTCATCCTATTATATGCTGAATATGAGGACAGACAGTGCAGCATCAAGAGCCAAAAGGGAAGGTACTTTGCAGAAAAGCAAAGTTGTCTGCACAGACTTGGAGGTTATGGAAGGTTCTAATACCTGTAAGATTTTCATTTACCCTAAACATTCAGGATCAGATGTTTCTGACAGGAAAGGAGATAAAAAGGGAGATATGGAGGGAATTAGGGGAAAGAAGGGGTAGATGTGATAATATTTCCTTGTATACAGGCATGACATTCTCAAAAATAAGTAAGATTTTTAATTGAATTTAAAAATAAGAGAGAGAGAGAGAGAGAGAGAGAGAGAGAGAGAGAGAGAGAGAGAGAGAGAGAGAGAGAGAGAGAGAGAGAGGGGATTTTGGATCATTTTGGTGGTCCCTGTAGAAAGGATCCCATAATGAAAGATCAGAGTCTGGTGATGGAAGCAGAGGTCAGAGGCCGTGTTGGCTGATTTTGAAGGAAGAGGAAGCAATCTTCAGGCTAGCAAAGGCCAGAGCATGGATTCTTCACCAGAATCTTCAGAGAGCTTACAGTCCTGTTAGCAGCTTGATTGAGCCATATGAGGGCCGTTTTAGGCTTCTGACCTACGGAACCATAAAATAATAAATCTGGGTTTCTTAAAGTAACAAGTTTGGGCTTGTTTGTCATAGCAACAGTAGGAAAGTAACCCAAGAAGAGAGGGCATAGGCACAAGGATCAGAGCAAGACTGGAAAGAACTCCAAGGAGAGGAGGGGTCAGAAGTTTGAGAACCGTCCATCTCAAAAGAGAGGGCTGTATTGTTTGTAATAGCCAGAACCTGGAAACAACCTAGATGCCCTTCAATTGAAGAATGGATGAAGAAAGTATGGAATATATACATATTAGAGTACTACTCAGCAGTAAAAAACAAGGACTTCTTGAAGTTTGCAGGCAAATGGATGGAAATAGAAAACACTATCCTGAGTGAGGTAAGCCAGACCCAAAAAGAGGAACATGGGATGTACTCACTCATATTTGGTTTCTAGCCATAAATAAAGGACATTGAGCCTATAATTCGGGTTCTTAGAGAAGCTAAATAAGAAGGAGAACCCAAAGAAAAACATATAGGCATCCTCCTGAATATTAACCTTCATCAGGCGATGAAAGGAGACAGAGACAGAGACCCACATTGGAGCACCGGACTGAAATCTCAAGGTCCAAATCAGGAGCAGAAGGAGAGAGAGCACGAGCAAGGAACTCAGGACCGCGAGGGGTGCACCCACACACTGAGACAATGGGGATGTTCTATCGGGAACTCACCAAGGCCAGCTGGCCTGGGTCTGAAAAAGCCTGGGTTAAAACCGGTCTCGCTGAACATAGCGGACAATGAGGACTACTGAGACCTCAAGAACAATGGCAATGGGTTTTTGATCCTACTGCACCTATTGGCTTCGTGGGAGCCTAGGCAGTTTGGATGCTCACCTTACTAGACCTGGATGGAGGTGGGTGGTCCTTGGACTTCCCACAGGGCAGGGAACCCTGATTGCTCTTTGGGCTGATGAGGGAGGGGGACTTGACTGGGGAAGGGGGAGGGAAAGGGGAGGCGGTGATGGGGAAGAGACAGAAATCTTAAATAAATAAATAAATAAATAAATAAATAAAAGAAACTAGAAAAAAATAAAATAAAATATAAGAAAAAAAAAGAAAGAGAAGGCTGTGATTGGTGGGGGAGGGCCCAGTCCATGGTGGACAGTGAAGCTCATGGGCTGGTGGTCTTGGGTGCTAAGAAAGAAGCCTAAGAAAGCCACCAGGGAGCAAGCCAGTGAGCAGTGTTGCTCCATGGCCTATGCTTTAGTTCCTGCTTTGAGTTCCTGCCCTGAGTGTCTCTGGTAATGGATTGTGATGTGGAGGTGTAAGCTGAAACAAACCCTTTACTCCCTGAGGTGCTTTTGGTCATGGGGTCACAGGAATAAAACAAGAGGCACCGAGAGATAATGTCTCATTCTCAGCAGCAGTCAACCAAGCATCTCTCAGGGCTGCCACCATCCACTCCACAATTCAACCCTTGGATTTGTCTGGCCAAAACATTTTACAATTCAGGGGCCTCCCACACCTCACCTCTAAGGACTAGATAGTACATCTTGGGTATCTGACAGGCAGTACATGAAAGCAGTGTGCACGTGTGATCATGAGCACACATGTGTTCTTGTGTGCCTGTGTGCCTGTGTTTGTGTGTGTGGAGAAGTTCCAGGCTGCATAGTCCCCATACAGCACCAGCAGCAAACATCTGCCATTTTTTCTCATAGGCATAAGACCTATGAGAATCGCTGAAGACTCAGTAGCTGGCAGAGTTTTCAGCTGGTTTTAGCCATCACTTCCGTTTCAAAATTGAAAATGCAATTGCATGTCCTCAGCAACCAATCGCTGAAAATGAAAATAATGATGGCCAGCATGTAAAAAGCACCACACACCGCACCATGATTGCAGGATGTGATCTTCCAGCAGTGTGAGCTCCCTCAGCTTGGAGGTGGGTAGTGTGTACCGGTCACCTCACTCTGCTGCAGCGGTTTCTGCACCATGCTAGGCTGCCCAGAATCGTATTTTAAACTCACACACTTATGTTTCTGTGGCTGTGGCTGCCACACTACAAGCAATGTAATATGATTATAAATCTTAGAAGCATGGACTGGCAGGACTTCTGAGTTTCAGTTTTTCATCTAACCGATTTTAGCAGGCCCACGGTATTTCCATATGTATTTCACCTTTATTTGATTTCATGGACAATTGGCTGTTTCACAAAGCAAAAGAAAATAAAAAGCAGTTTGTTGCCCCGTCTTCTCGGCATGGATGTTTTCTGGGAAAAAGAATGAGAATATGGGAGGCTGTTCTGGGAGCCCACATCCCCTGTCCCTAACCATGTCAACAAGCCTGCCATCTCCCCTCTGGCTCTGCAGGCATAGTCAGGGCTGTATCTCAGCCAGTGGGCACTGGGAGTTTGAGTTCCATGGGTAAGAGCAATGAGTGGCTGCTACCTGATCTCCACAGACCTAGAGAAACTGGTTATTACAATTGAGCAGCAATTCAAGAGAGTGTGCAATCAACAAGAAACAAAATCACGGAGGAGGAAAAATGAATGGGATATGTGAGGCAAATTGATGTATTTCTCTCCTCCCGTGACTGGAGGCTGGAAGTGTGTACCTGGGTACCACTTTCAGCACAGCTGAGGAGAGCTTCTAGGGATATAGAAGGATCCTGCTTCTAAAACTCAAAAGCAAAGAGACAATGATGATGTGATTATTATGCTTTTAATGTTAATAGAAATCATGTCAGTTAGCATTTAACGGGCTTACTATGTTTTGTTCTGCTAAGAATCCTCATGCAGTATTTCATGTACTCTAACGTCTAACCACCTTACAGAGTAGCTACTCATACCACCCTTACCTTCCAAGTGTGGGGGGTGAGGCTCAGCAGGATACATCTAAGGGAATGTTGAACCCAGGGACTTGAAACCAGGCAGTGTATTTCCAAAGTCCCTGCTCTAGCTGCTTTCTTTTCCTCTTTCTATAACCAGGGAGTGCTTCCATTTTAAAGACAGGGAAACTGATCAGAATACTTAAGTGAAGGTGGTTTGACCAAAGAGAAGGGAGATCCAATTCAGGCTGGGAAACATAGAAAGAGATGATCTATTCAGGATCATGGGACTTCGTATGTGGTCTGAAAGTCCAGTCAGCACCTCAGATAGCAGAGGAAAAGGAAACTTGAGAGCTGACTTTTCCTGCAGCCAGTCTTGTGCCTATAATCTGAGGGCAGCACTTCTGACTTTACTGAACATGTAAACAACCTGACAAGCACTTGCTGCATCAACTACCCAGCTGTGCCACCTGGAAGTGACCTGGAAGGCTGAAGGGTATCTTTTTCATCCATTTGCTCTGGCCCTAAGACTTCAGGTTCTGGCTCCCAATAGCAACACTGGGAGAGACAAGACGGAGAGAGAAGGGGGAGGTGAGAACTTCTTTCTTGGCCCTGACTATGGTATTATGAAGAGTTGGCTGCCATGGTGCCACCCAAAACTCGGAATCAGCCCAGCTCTCATTCCCCCACCTCTCCGTCTTCCTTTCCCTCCTCTCTCCCTCTCTCCCTTTCTCCTTTGTAGGCAGACGTTTCCTGTCTCAGAGCTGCCCCAAATACCTGGCAGCCACTTTCCAAATTACCACACAGAGGCTTAATATTACTTATAAATATTTGATCATTAGCTCAGGCTTATTATTAACCAGCTCTTACATTTAAGTTAACCCATTTTCCTTACTTATGCTCTGCCATGTGGAGGTATCTTTTCTCAGTACAACATGCCTATCTTGCTCTCTCTGCTTTTGGAAGGCAACTCCTGACCCCGCCCTTCTCCTTCCCATCATCCTTAGTTTGATTGCCCCACCTATACTTCCTGCATGACTACTGTTCAATCAGTGTCTTATTAAATCATTTCAAGTGACAAATCTTTACAGTGTACAAGAGGATTATTCCACAGTACTCCCTCTTTCTTCCTCTCCCTTTCTCTTTTCCTCTCCCTTTCCCCCTCTTTCTCTTTGGAATCTGACAACAGTTCCCTCCTCTTTCTCCTCCAGGCTTGATGAAGTAATACTCTCCCAATCTTGCCACTCCTCAGGCTGCTGCACTGTGTGTGCCTTGTGGGTTGCCTTTATTGCCACTTCACATTTTAGTAAGTAGTTCCTTCGCATACCCCAAATCCAGTGTCCATGTGAGATTCTGGATGATGTAGATAGCTCTCTGTTGTTGACAACCAATTTTCCCAGTTACTACAGGGACTGATATCATTCCATCAAATACTTCCTGCCATGCATTGTGGTAAATAATCCCTTTGCTTACACGATCCTATTCACTTCTTGCAATAACAATCATCCTTAATTTGGCACATAGCTAATGGCATGGTTCCTCTTGCCCTCTGGGCTGGGGATTGTGATCAGCCATACCAAATTACCCTCAGGCTCCTTTGCACACATGCTTTCATCTCCATTCCATATTGCCTTTCATGGTGTCCTTTTAATCTTTCCTCAAACCACTGTTCAAAAACCACCCCCTCCCTGAAGCCCACCTGGCTGTGCTGCTTCCCCTAAGCAAGTGCATGTGCCTTCTCTGTTGTCTCAGTCTGAGGCACGGGAAACTACAAAGAACCATCCCAGAGACATCCTTGCTTGCAAGAATGAAGACTGGGAACCGCTTGAGGAGACAGAATGTCCTCCAAAGTTCTTTCCTACTGGTACTCAATGACACGCCTGGCAGCACCCTGGATGCAGCTGTGTGTGCCTATGACTCCTGCACTGGGGGTGGGGGACAGAAATGTGAATCCCAGGGGAATGCTGACCAGCTGTTCTTCCTGGAGCCTTGAGTTCCAGGTTCAGAAAGAGACCACTGTGTCAACACCATGGTGGGCGGCGGCAAGAAGAGAAATCGCGTTTGGCCTCCACACATTGGCAAGCACAAGCACACACATTCTGCCACACACAGAGAAGAAGAAATGGAACAAGAGAAGAAGGAATGGGAGGACAGAGGGAGAGGGGGAAATTGCAGGTGGGAATCTAGAATTAATTACTCAGCACAGTCTGTGCACAGAGACATCAGTGTTTCTGCAAACAAAACTGATTCAAGAATGTGACCCCTTCTGCCATCTCCGTTACACTGAATTTCCCAAGTGCCCCTTACACCTTAAGTCGGTACCCCTATTCTTTCTGACTAGTTTTTTTTTTTGCACGTTTAATGGTTGACACTTTGCCGCATATTAATTCATACAGTGTTGTGGAGTGTGTGTGTGTGTGTGTGTGTGTGTCTTTTCTATGAGGACACTGAAGCCGGTAATATCACCCTTCTGTAATTTCCAATCCTGCCCAGCAACACTGACCACACCTGCTTTGTGAGCCAATCGGGGGGAGACGGTCCAAGGAGGCCATACCCCTCCCCCCAGTCTCTAGTCCCTTCGCTCCATCTGTCAGCCTCACCACACTCTCTGCTCGCCGGTCACCGTGCTCTCCACACCACCAAGTGCCAAGCAACTGATTGACTGCAACACTCAATTTCAACCCAGCAGAGGACCTGGCAGGCTTTCGATCAATATTTTGCACCACAGACCACTTCCCTATGATAAATGCACTAGTTGAGAGGAGGAAGAGATTAACCTTCCAGCACGGGTGGCAGGCAGCAACTAGGAAAAAGATGGCTCAATTCTATCAGGAAAAGAGGATGGGGCCTATTTCCTGGGCTCCTTGTGACCATATTTCAGTACCGGACAACCATGAACGCGAAGAAGGCACATTCCTAAAGCGTCCTGGAGATTTCTGCTGCCAAAGCCAACCGGGTTACACATCTTCTCCATTAACCTCTACCCGTGTTTGGCTCAAAGGAAGCAAGGGAGGAAGAAAAGGCATCAGAGGGCGCAAGTGAGATAATATATATGTACTTAGGGCAGCTGATGGATGGGGTCTGCGAGGCGGGCTGGGGGGCGAGCCTGTGTGCACACGGAAGATGAAAGTCTCCAGGAAGAATTCTCTCCCCCCATAAATCCTTCCTGCTGACAAACAGAGCAGGAACAAGGTAATTCACCACAGCGATGGAGCCAGCGATTGCACCAGCAATCTTACAGCCCAGCCGGCAGGGAGGAGGGGCGCCAAGACAATGGCGGGAAAAGGCTCAGTGGTGAAGAGACCCTGCAGGAGCCCAAGGTGATGGGAGGCAGCTGCTCTGAGGCACCTGGGAGATTAGATGTGACGTGGAGAATGTGACGTGGAAACTACCGCATGCATTTCACTCATTCATTACGTGGAAACTACTGCATGCATTTCACTCATTCATTACGTGGAAACTACCGCATGCATTTCACTCATTCATTTGTGTAAAAATAATGGAAGACTGATAGGGAAACACGTGCCTATCATCTGAGCATTTAGAAGGCTGAGCTAAGGCAAGCTGCAAGTTTGAGGACAGTTCAGACTACACGGTGAGACCCTGCCTCAAAATACCAAGGTTAATTAATAAAAAATAAATAAATATTTCATTTGGCCAAGAGAAACTACAGCAAGAGTTACTGCTTTCAGGCTCTCCGGGGGCAAGCCCCCCCCCCCCCCCCCCCCCCGCCCCCAGGCACTAAGCTTTCAGTGGCTCACACTCACAGTGCCTGGAGACATCACGTGACTTCCCTAACTGCACACAGCTGGTGGCTGACAGGCCAGGTGTCATCCCCAAGGCAGGGGACTGCAGCACCTGTTCTTCATGTGTAGCTTTGGGTTTTTGACTCTTAACTGCTGCTGTCCGTATCTTCCCAGAGGAGTGGTGAACCATCCCAGTGGAGCCAGCAGGTCAGCCTGGTTGGAGCTGAGCAGTCGTAGTGGTGGGTACAACGGGGCTGATTATGGGAAGGGCATGGGAAATGGACTGATCTTTCTGAATCTGTTCCAAAGGATGTGTCTGCCTGATGTCACCGGGGAGTGTCCAGCTTAGATACGATCCCTTGGAGTATCCAGTTTAGACATGATCCCTTGGTGTGTCTGTGATGCCCTTCAGGATGAGACAAGCATCTGACTTGGTGGCAGCTTCTCTACTGGGATGGGCAGCTTTCAGTCTTCTTGGGACCAAGAGCAGAATAACAAATGGCTTAAAGCAGACGGTGCCCTTTGTGTCCTGCCTACTGATGGGGACATAGGCATCTTGGCCTGGTTTGCACATCTCTCGCTGATCGCAGGGCTCCCACAGCCTGCGCTGTGCCACTGGCTCTCAGGTCTCCGGCAGTAGATGGGACTCCGCGGCCTCCATCAACAGGTGAGTTAGTTCCTCAGAAGTAAGCTGGGCTCCAGCGCTGTGACACTAAGCCATCCCCCTGACCTTGTCTGGTCTGGGGGTGAGGGTGGGGCAGACACAGGCATGGGCACGTCCTAGGGTTAAGGTGAGGTCTTAAGTTTACATTGAGATAGGTACTGAAGTGTGATCTAAAGCCAGATTCCTCCCACAAGAGAGCCCCAAAGGAACCCTAAACACAGGGAATAAAGAAAAACAAGACAAGTTTAACAAGACAGGCTGCCAGTCATGGCGACTCTGGAGACTGAATAGGAGGATTTCAAATTTGAGGTTAGCCTGAGCTTCGGAGCAAGTTCAAAGCCAGTTTGGGCATTTTAGGGAAACCCTGTCTAAAATAACAAGTAAGCAGGGCTGGCCCTGCAGCTCGGCAGCAGAGCATCCACCTAGGGGGTGTGAGGCCTGGTGCATCTACCAGTACCTCAGAAGTAAAAGAAAGGAAAGAAACAAGAGAGGTGGGGCTCAGTGGGCAAAGCACTTGAACAAATGTGAGGACCTGAGATTGGACCCTCAGAGCCCATGTAAAACCAGGTATGGTGGTACATGGTCATGATCCCAGCACTCCTATAGGGTGACGGGAAATAGAGGCAGGCAAATCTCCAGAAGCCTGTCTGTCAGCTAGCAGTCTCAGACAAGAGAACCTGTCTCAAACAGCCTGGAAGGAGAGGACTGACTGACACCCATGGCTGTCCTCTGCCCTCCGCCTGCACTATGACATACTGTCATGGGCTGTATTCCTAGACCACATTCACATACACAGCACACAGTCACACACAGACATACACAGCAGGGACAGAAAGGGAGAGGGGGAGAGGGAGGGAGAAAGAGGGAGAAGATGGGGAGAGAGGGAGGGGGAGAGAGAGAGAACAGGAGTAGGAGTACTACTTGAATATTATAAACTGGACAGGATTCTAAGATCCCACATCATAACTGTGGATAAACTAGTCAGAGCCTGTAGCTTAGGCTTTGGTGCTCACTAAGACCCTCCCCTTTCCTCTTCCCCTCAATGGATGCTTGAACATGCGACACCACCACCTGGTCATCCTAAGGAACAGCAGACAGAGGTGTGTGTTCGCACAGCAGAGCAGAGATCAGCTGAGCACAGATTCTCTCTTGCAGGAATAAAGGTCAGGAGTAGAAGCACGCACTGGCAGAGTGAACTTGTAACCTTTTATCTCGCCTATTGATAAACATGCCCCAGTTGCTGCCCTAGACAAGGAAATTTCTCATTGTAAGAGAAAGATGCGGCTGTGTAAGATAAGTTATGGTACAAGCATTAAGTTTCCCGTTGCTGCCATAACTAGCCACCAAAAGGGAAGGGCTTAAGCCAACACAATTTATTGGTTTTATAGGTCAGAAGTCCTACATGGGTCTCGCTGGGCTAAAATCCAAGTGTTAACAGGGCTGTGTTCTTTCCAAGGGCTCTAGGAAGTAATCTGTTTTCTTGCCTTTTCCAGCTGGTTTTTCTTTGATTTATGGTCCCTTTCTTTAAAATAAGCAAACTCTGGACTTACTCTTTGCACCCACTCCCCACCCTGTCTCCCCCAACTAACTACACTTACAGGGAACGTTGTGATTATTCAGGGTCTGTTTAGCCACCCAGGCTGCTTCCATCGCCAAGTCTCTAGTAACTAACCTCAATTTTATCTTTAATTTCAATCCCCTTTGCTAGGTAACATAATGCGTCCTATTTCCTCTGGTAAGGATACATCTATTGGGATCAGGGACCAGGGGCTTTACTATCTTGCCTGTTCTTTTCCTTGACCACTAACCAGACATTTTCTCTCTCTACCATTCCCTTGAGTCATGGGCAACATAGATCAGCTACATCAAGGAACCTTTTTCAGATGGCAAAACTAATGAGCTACCTCAGTGGGGAACTGAAGCACAACTACCAAGTGTGGAGCTGAGAGCAAGCCCTTGAAACCCACTATGTGTTTCATCGTCCACAAAATGAGGAGGAAACCAGCTCCAAAGGGTGAGAATGAGATTTAAATGCTACAAACATGGAATTACAAGCACAAATCCCAGCGCGAGGACCTCTGAAACCACCATACCCCTCCTGTCTCTTCTGTGCTCTCTACCCGTCACTGCCTCTTCCAGACATTTCTCACCAGACACTGGAAGCAAAATCAGCACTTCTGCCTTCAGTTCCAGAACATTCATTGTCTTGTGTACGCCATGTAATTTTCCAAATCACAGGCTAATTAAACACTCCAGCAAAGGGCTGAAAGTAGATTAAACATTGATGTGGGTTTCTATTGATTTGTGCCTTTCCTTGACTCTTAGTGCAATGTTATCAATAACATTAAATAATCTCTTAATAAAATTTCCCCATCATACCACTGTCCTTCCTTATTTGAGCCTTCCGGAAATGTGATTGTGCAGGGAATAAACATTCCTTCTGAATGGTCATCAATACATGCCAAATAAAATAGAAGGAACAGAGGAAGGGAGCTAGCTCAGTCAAAGCCTGTTTTGTGGCTGTTGATTGTATTACAGTTCAAATAAATTCAGACAAACTAACCTAGACAGGGTGTGGATCTCTGAGTTATTTCTGTTTGTTTGTTTAATTTTGAACAGGGTCTGGCTGTTGGGCTCAGTAGCAATTCAGAAGGCATTTACTCAATGTCTAATTGTGAAAGCTACCATTTATGCAGCTGCGTCACGCAGGCACTAGACTGAGATGTGGCATGTGGATACCCAGTGTCTTCATGCAGTCCTTCTAACCAGCTGTGACATCAGTCCTATAATCATAGTATGCTGTAGATAAGGAAACTTGGGCCTGGAGAAGAGAAACCTGCTCATGGCCACATGGGTGGTGATGGGGCGTGGCAGATTCAGGACAGGTCTCCCTGACGCGGGAATCCTAACCACTGGGCGGCATGACCTTCTTCATGCCAGAGTCTGCTGAAGGACTAAGAGGTAATTGTGGACAAAAAAGATCCTTACCCACGGAAAGCTGAAAGTGGTGCTGGCAGCGGGGAGGCTAGGAGTGGCATTTGCACTTTAAAAACATGGATTTTAAAATAAGTTATGTGGTCCCAGACTTCAAAGACACAAAGGACGTAAGGCAACGGGTAGCAGGGATCTCTTTTATTCTTGTCTCCACTTCGTGGTCATCTGCCACTCCATCAAAGGCTATATTCTCGTGTCTCTCCAACATACCCATTATAAAGCAAATGGAACCTGTAGACAAGATTGGAAGTGTTCAAATCCCTGCCGTCATCCATGCTGTCAGTGTTGAACAGACACAGCCAGTGGAAGCCAGGGGCTAAGCCCTTGAGTCAACCAAAAGGGCTCAAGGGTAAAGACCAAATTGAAGACCTCCCCGAAAGAGGATGGGGTTTGTCATCCAATGTGGGTGCCCTACTGGAACGGGCAATTCCAAAGTCTTAGCGGACAGCCACAGTAAGTTTGCTTTCCTTGGATCAGCAGAAGGATCTGCCCCACACAGTCCTTGAGGATTTGGTCTTTCCTGTCCTGTGCCTTCCCTGCTTAGCCTCTTGGACCATTCCTCCTTCTTCACCAGACGCCATGGACAACCCCACTATATCCAGATCATCTTTCACACTAGGAGACAGACCTTCATTTCTTGGACCTAACCATCCTTAAGGAAAGCAGGACAGCGGGATCAGGCTGTGTAGTCAGGAAGGAAGGAAACAGTGTAATCAGAATAACATCACACCTCTTCTACTTTCTTCATGCACTTTAGGGCCCAGTTCTGTGACTGCAAAAGGGAGGCAGAAAGTCTGGATGGGGTATAGGGTTGAGGTTTCAGCCAGGGGAAACCCAGGCTCCTGACTGAACATAAGTTAATGGTCAGACCTCACATGGAAGGTTAGACATGTTCAATCCAAGGGTGTCATCCTGCAAGTTAACTCATATTCCATTGGTATTCCTTTGAACCCAGGATAATTAAAATTTCTAAACTATACATGAACTTATGAAATTCTCAAAGAATTAGTAAAAATATATTAAAACATCTAAACTAGATAACAGCTTCCAAACAAGTGAATTTATGAAACAGAGGGAACTAAATTACTTCTGAAAGAGAAGATTTTTGTACCTAAAAAAAAAAAAAAACCATAGGTTATATGGATCAATGAATGAGTGGGTGGATGGATAGAGATAGATGATGATGATGATGTTGATGATGACAATGATGATGATGATGATGATGAAATAAATAGACGATAGGCAGATCACAGATGGATGGATAGATAGATGATTGATAGATAGATAGATAGATAGATAGATAGATAGATAGATAGATAGATAGATAGACTGATGGATGGAGATAGATAGATAGATAGATAGATAGATAGATAGATAGATAGATAGATAGATAGATAGATAGACTGATGGATGGACTGGTCGATGGATCAACAAAGACACAGAGACACAGAGACAGATTATAGATGATTAGGTAATAGATACCTGAGGATTCCAGGCAGTTAAGCTATATTGATGCTATATTGCTCAAATAGGCATATATACACGCATACTAATTAAAGCAGAACAGGAAAATATCTATATTCAGTGCCATGTACTGTACATAGACACTCCAAGCAGTCTAGTGGGCTCACCTCTTGTTTCTTTACCAACTTTGCTCCATTGGGCAAGTTCTTGATTTCTTTGTGTAGTATTATTTATAATATTCCTATACTTAGTATCTACCAAGACAAAACAAATTATGGTGCTTTCCTACAATGAAATACTCCTAGTATGAAAGAACAAAGATTAAAATGTGTTACATGGAAGAATCTCAGAAGTATGAAGGAAAGAGGTCAGATACTAAAGTGTGCATACTAGCACTAGAATGTTGCTCAGTGCACAGGCCTGGCGCATGAAAGGCCCTGGATTCCAATTTTTTAAATTTTATTTATTTTATGTGTCTTTTACATCATATATCTTGATCCCATTCATTTCCCCGATCCTTCACATCTTCCTTCCACCCCTGCAGCTCCCCCAAATAAAACAAAATTTAAGAGAAAAAAGAAAAGAGATAAGAATAGTAAAATAAAATGGGAAAAACTTAAAAATCTCATCATGGGAGTTGCAGTGTGACACCATGAATCACTCCATGTACCCCTTTCCATGTATCTTTCCTTGCAAGTGTTCATTGCAAAGAGTCATTGGTCTGGCTCAAGGTCTCTCGTTTCTCCTACCCTGCCAATTCTTAGCACTTGCTTGGGCTCCTCCTGGATACCCTGCTGTTGACCTGTGTTGTGGAGATCCTGCAGCTCTGGATCTACAGGTCAGGTCCCTTCACATGCTCCGGCAGATCACAGATGGGGCGGATGATGGAGCAGGCCAAGTCCTATCCTTGGGTCTGGGCCTGGGCAGCTGTGCTCTGATCCACAGAGTGATCTCTGCTGTGCTACCCAGACAAAGTGCAGGGCAAGCTTTCCAATGTGTTGCTGCTGGTCAAGGGTTCAGCTCTTTCACCACTCAACCCACTGCCTTCCTCTCTTCTCTTTGCCTCTGTCCATAGAACCTGACCCATTTTCTCTCCCTCTCTCCCATGAACCACCATACCATACCTTTGCTCACACCAATAGTGCCCATCTGGCCGGTGCTGTAAGGTACCAGGTGGGCCTATGTTCTCCCCTCCAGAGTCTGGATTGTACAGCTCCAGACTTGTATGTAGGTCTCCTTGTCCATTCAGGTCACCTGGGAGGTGTGCTGGGCTATGCTTCCTCATCACAAAAAGATCATCATGGTGGCCTATGGCACCAGACGGGCTCCTAGTTGGTGTGTTCAGCTGCATAGAGAGGTGACTGCAGAGTGGGGCGTTTCTCTGGCTTCCATCTTTAAACAACACGTGAGTACACACACAAATGCACATACACGAGCACACACACATGCACACGTATAGCCATAACCATGATCTGGACACTATATGATTCTGTTTATCTGAAAACACAATTTCAGTTATAAAGACAAATCAGACCATTGGTTGTGTGAAGTGGAGTGAGGAACACCTGAAAACGAGCACCCAGGAACTTTTGGTCTGATGAAAATATCCTCTATCAGCTTGAGAGGCAGTTACATAGTCATCGTCATTTGTCAAATATTATTGAACTGAGCATTCAGCATGAGAACATGTCATTGAAGTTAAATTATACCTCAGTAAAACTGACTTGAAAATCCTTTGTTCGTCTGGTAAGATTTTCCATGTCATTCAAAATGAATCCCGGATGGAGTCCCTGGGAAAGTTGCTACAGCCCCATTGCTGTTTCCTTAGGCCACCTTATGGGAGGCACCGGGATCTCCCCATTTCTAGTGCCCTCCAGAGAGAGCCCCACCCTTCATGCCTTCCCTGGCACCTTCCTCAATGAGCGCTTCACAGATCCTCCTTCGCTCACAGTGCTTGTTCTATTCTGATCATCGTCCATGCTCCATGAAATTCACCAAGTTCATCAGTGAGCTGTGCTCCTGAACTAAAGGAAACTGTGTGAAGCAGATAATTTGTTCGCCCTCTAACCTCCTAGACACCTATGATTCTCGGTAAGTGGTCTCTCAGGCCATGTGCAGTTTATTCCTGAGAATACAGCTATGTGCCACTGTAGGAAAACACACATGCACATGCTTTAAAAAACAACACCAGCACATGCTTAGAGAAAGCACCAGATGCTGTGAAGGAGAGAGCAGAGCCCGGGCACAGCCAGCCAGCTCTGAGTGCAGGCAGATATTCTGAGTGTATAGCCAGTGAAAGTATCTCTGGAAAAATGACTTTTGAACAAAGATGTAATCTAATGAGGGAGGGAACCAGGCAGGATCTGGGTGACAGTATCCCCAGGGAAGCAGCAAGTGCAAAGACCCTGGAGTTAGCCCTTGCTCAAGCCATCTAGCAACAAAAGCAAGTAGGGTATGGCTGGGATAAGCATGCTCCATTCCCCTTCAGTTATCACAGTGTCCCTTGTTCCTGGGTCCAGCTCCACTTACGGCCACACTTGGGACAACTTGAGATCATACACTCATCTATTTGTATGTATTGTGTATCTCTTCCGCAATATTGCTCAAATGAGAGGCCATAGTCACTTTATTCAACACAACATGTGGGCACATAGTAAAGCTCTTGACTGGTGTGTAGGACTCATAGATTCAGTCCCCAACATGAAAAAAGAATTCACAGTAGAAAGTCCACTCCTTACCCTTCCCTCTGCACCCTAGGGCCCCCATGGTTTGCCCTCTAATGCTCAGAGCCCTATCTGATGGTTATTTCCATAAGACAGAAAGAGGCACACACTCCTCTAACCAACCGGCCACATTGTGGAATCTGGTAATACTCTGCCTGTACCTGTGCCAAGGTTTGTGTTTTCTACACTTTGTTTCCTTCTTTTCCATCCTGGGTCCAGTGTGTCAGTCCAGCTCCAACTCCCCTGACTACTGAGACATGTCTCTGGGTTTAGGGTGGCTCAATGGTAAACTGTTTTCTGTGGAAGCCTGAAGACCCAAGTGCTATCTCTAACACTCACACAAAAGGGGCAGCATTGCCTCCTGTAACCCCAGGTGAAGGAGCTGGAGAGATGACTCAGTGGTCAAGAGTGCTTGCTGCTCTTCCAAAGGCCCTGGGTTCAGCTCCCAGCATCCACATCAGGAGGCTCATCCCTGTAACTCAGATCCAGGGTATCTGGCTCTGTGGGTACCTACACATGCATGTTGTACACTCGAGCTAGCATAAATAAATAAATAAATAAAATATATAAATAAATAAATAAATAAGAATAAAAAATCCAAAACTAAAGTGAAAAGTGGTGTAGAGAATACAGCAAACATTGATCTCAGTTCTCTACCCATGCCCACATGGATAATCATATCCCTCTATACAATGCATATTATGCACACACCACACTCATATATATGCATACATGTATACACACAGTTTTACTCTGAAATGATTCCAATTTTACAGAAAAGCTGTAAACGTGGTTTAAAAGAATTTCTGTATGCTGTTAACCTAGAGTTCCCAAATAGCAACATCACTCTGTCTGATATTTAGCTATAAATAGTCGTGGTGGTGCGTCCATGGCATCCCACTTCCCAGGAGGTCAGGGCAGTCAAGACTACCCAGTAAGAAAAATCAACATAGACGTAAGAGACAGACACATGGATATAACACGTGTGTGGCTAGAGACAGGCACATAACAGAGTGTTAGGCATACTTGTCCATAAACCCTTCGGGGTGGGGTAGATGAGATGACCCATTGATCCTAAACACCCTTTATTTCCTAATAACCAGGGCATTCTCCCACAAAACCACCTTACAAATACCAAAATCAAGCAATTAGATAGTATCTCACTCCTATCTAACTCCAAGATTTTATTCAGACTTAGTCAATTATCTCACACTGTCCTTGGATACTTGGCTATTCTTTAAAACTCTGAATAATAAATGACGCTGCCACCTCCTCTCCTGCCCTCCGTGTGCGTTGTCTTTCCGACGCTTAGTGAACAGCACTATTTTCTTCTCAGAAGTCCGGTGCAATGCTGCTTAAATGTGTTTCTAGATATCTCCATTTGTTTGTGCTACTATTGTTGGGAATAGCATCTGTTAATCTTTTATATTGTACCTTGCTGAATTCTTATATGAGCCCCAAACATGTTTTATCCAGTTTTCTGTGTAGACAGCCATGTTATCTGCAAATAATGGCTGTTGGATCTCTGCCTTTATAAAATTTTAACTCCTTTCTTTATTTTGTTTTCCTGGCCACAAAATCCAGGACATGAATCATTCCAATTAATTTTTCTAAGCTGTTAATTTGAAGTATCAATTCACAGGAAGCTGCAAAGAAACCATACTGGATCGTCCTGTACACGCTTCAGCTGACTCTGCACTATGTGTCTTCCCTAACTGTGGAACAGTAGTGAAATCGGGAGGATGGGATTGGTCTAATAAAGATTTCACTGTTATGCCCTCCCTGTTTCGCTATCTCTCTGCCTCTGTCTCTCTTTTTCTCTGTGTGTGTACCAACTTCTGGAAAAAAAAATTATCCATGTGTCACTTTGTGTGCTAATGGCATACTCCATTTACTTTTTTAAAAAATGAGTAAATGGGAAACCGAAATTAAACCTTGGGTCATTACAAAGATAAATCAAACACTTTGTAAAAGCACCCAAATTTTGAAACGTCTTGAATCCAATGCGTGCAGTCTTTTGCTAAGTGAATCCTGCTGAAATTAATGATGCCAGGAAACTCATTCAGCTACAGTCTAAAAGAAAAAGTAATAATGCAATCTTTTCAATATCACAGATTAATGTGTAGGATTGGGTCAATTTTACTGAGCCCAGCCTTAAGTAATGGAAAGCGAGACACACGGGCCAATGGTACCTGCTTGGCATCAAATCAGGGATTGTCTCCCTTTTTCTTCTTCCCCGTCAGCCCACCTCTCCTTCTTGTCTCTCCATGTCCATCCCCACTATAAGGCATGGTAGAGAAAAGCTAAGAGAATCCCAATAATGGCAACAACTTAGCTGAGAATAATGTTAACATAGGTTTTCTAGCTGTGAAAAATACAATAACAATGAAACATGTGAACGATATTAGAACCGGGTGCGGCATGCATGAGCACAGTCCTTGTCATCTTAGTCAACTGCAACCGTCAGCTAGACACCATCTAAAATCATGTGAGAAAAGAATATCAGTTGAGGAACTGCCCAGATCATATGGGCCTGTGGGCATGTGTGACAGTCTTGGCTGCCATGGAGCTGGAGTTACAAGTGAATGAACCACCTGTCTCGGGTGCTGAGAACTGAACGCCTGTTGGCTGGAACAGCAACCAGTGAGGAACCATCTCCATAGCCCTCAACTGAGGTTCTGGTCTCTTCTCTCTTTCTGCCTCTCTCTACTCCTTTATTAATTCTTTCTTTCTTCCTTCCCTTCTTTCCTTTATTTCACCCTCTTTCTCCCACCCTCTGTTTTAAGATGGAGTTAAATTTCCAAATTCCCTAGTTAGTTTCCCATCCTCCTGATGGGTATGACTTTCCACTCGCTTGTTTGGGATATAGTTGCAATCAGGCAACCCCTCTTAGAGTGCCCAAAAGAGAAAGATGTGACCTAAAGTTTTCTGATGGGAAACTAAGAAAGTCAGCTGCAAAGAAAGCAGAAAGACCCCAAAGCCAGGAAGCCAGAGATCTCAGAAGCTCATCTGTCCCTTGGATCTACCACCAATATTAGTGGGTTTCCCCTGGAATGCTGTCTACTCATGCCTATTGGGTAACTCTGACCAGTCACCACCCCTCCAGTGGGCGATTTTCTCTACAATAAATTAGCCAAAGTTAGGTTCTGGGAATGCAGAGTGTTCTGGGATGGGGAATAGGGGAGGGTTAGAACTAGAATATAAGCCCCAACATAACTGGGAGTCAGGTTCGCCTTAAGACAACAATGGACACTTAATGTGGCCAGTGTTCCATTTTTCCCCTTGTCATTTTGTTTGTCTGAAATTTGAAAGTCAAATCTCATTATTCTCAAATAGCAATTGATTCCATCTAAGATGGAAGCAGCAGTAACAATAAAATTAACCAAACAAAATCAACCATATAGCACTATATAATATCTGAGGATGGCAGATCGAACCTGGTGTTAGCCAGGAGTATAGGTAGCTCATAAGTCACAATTTCAGATCTCTGTATTCAGTGATATCTCAGGGACTCCCCAAGTTCTGAGATGTTCTCTTCAAACAGTGTAGCCCAGAGCATATGAGGGCTACACTTTGTCCTCTCCTCCTTTCCGGTTGTGCAGTCTTGGACAAGATCCTCTCAGGGACTCAGGCCCCCTCTCACCTAATGTTCCACACTTCAAGGATTTCCATGGAAATATATGCATAAAACATGACCCTGGGGACTTACAACAATGCAATCATTACGACTCTGCCTTCACCAAGGTATGTTAATGGCATGCTTTGTCCATAAATCCAAATGACCCAAAGCTAACAAGCCGTTGGCCAACCTTCTGGTTGCACATCCTGCTTGAGGAATGTTGTCCAGGACAGAGTAGGCACAGGGAGATTTTCCAACAGCTATATCAGGACAAGTGCAGCCACTGAGATAAATCATTGGAGATACAGAGGATGTGAGCGTGTGTGGCTAGAAAATGGAACTAATATCTACCACCGTAATTGGATCACATTCAACTCAACATTTTGCCTTGCAAGTTTAAGTACACAAAAATGTGCTGTAGATATACATAATTGAGTTTTATTTAGCTATAAAGAGCAAAATCATGCCACTTGCAGGAAAATGTCTGGAATTGACATCATCATGTTAAAGCCAAGTCAGCCAGGCTCAGAAAGAGAAGAATCATGTCCTCTTGCATGCAGCCTGCATTCACATGCATGTGTGTCTCTATGTGCATATACACAATGTACTACTATATCCATGGCGTCAAAGTAGATGGGAGATTATTTGGGAAGAGAGGGGATGAGACAAAGCATAGACAGTAGAAAGGAGAGGTCAATATAGAGTAAGTACGAGCTAAGTACGTGATAGGTGTAAAGATGCTAAAATGAAGCAAGTCATTTTGTGCAATGAATATATCCAAGTAATTTTGAATTTTTATTTTTCAAAACATGACTTTTTCTTTGTAAATAATTATAGATGTTTAAAATGGCTTTAGGCACGCCACAGACCCTTCCGGTATGCACTCAGTCACTCAGTTTCCCTGTTGTCAACATCACACGTGACCTTGGGAATCACGATTGAAAAACCTGTGATTTCGGTCCAGAATTATCAATTCATTGCTACACTTCCTTGTTATTTTTCTGCTAGCATCACTTCTCTGTTCTGGGGTCCACTAAAAGGCACCCCACTTCACTAAGCTGTGGCATATCTCATCTCCTCTGATCGTTCTTGGGTGGCTTGTCAGTTTCATCAGACTTAGGGGAAACACCAACCATCGCTCTTCAGAGCACTGTGGATCTGAGTTCACTGGAGTATTCCTCATGGTTCGGGGGTGCTGGGTTTGAGGGAACAGCACTGCGAAGGTGGGGTGCCCCCTCTCACATCATATCATACATGCGGTGACCATACAGTACACTGGACATGTTAACATCCAGCACAGGGTTCAGGTGGCCTCCCAGGCTCTTCTCGACAGAGTCATTGTTTCTCCCCTCCACCAGGCTCTTGTCTACAGAGTTAGCATTCACCCCTGCCTGCACTTTATTTTTTGGAACAAAACTGTCAAGTGCAGTCTGCCATGGGCATCTCCTAAAACAGCCGCAAGTGAATTCTATTCCTGTATGGCACTTTTTTTTTTCCCACTTTATAGCAGTGGGAATGGAAGCGAAAGGGGTTCTGAACCCCAGGTAGCTAAGTTTATAGACAACACCTCAGGATCACACCGCATGCCTCTCTACCTCCAGGGCCCTCCCCCATGCACAGAATGGCACCAGCACTCTCCCCACACCCTTTCCGGCTTCCATTCCCTCCTTGGAAAGCCCCTGAGTCTTTAGCGAAATTATCTTTGCCATCTCACCAGATACAAAATGGTTGTTTTCTTTTCTTTTCTTTCTTTCTTCAAGGGCATAAATTAAGCTCCTGGCTCAGAGGAACATCCTGCCACCTCTTTCTCAGAATCACTATGCCCTTGTGTTCCCCAAGTCTGAGTAAGGAATGAGTCACTCACTTCCAAGAATTCTGAGATCTAGTGGGGGTAGCAGCCATAATTGCCCCTTTATGACTAACACGGTGACAGGTGAACTCACATGGGCCCCAGTATCCCTGGAAAGTAACTATGGAAATGCATGTTTCTGCTACGTGAAACCTCAGGGAGACGGCGATGCTTCCCTAGCCTCTGCTCTTTTAACTGGGGCAGATGTACAGCTTATAAACCCTCAAAATATTCCACGGTTGGGTACTCTTGACTGCAAGGGTCAAAAAACATCCAAGGTAAGTTGATTCTAGAAGAAAAGAAAAAGGAGAAGGCACCATTCATGTCTCATAGACAAGCCACTTCTAATTGTTTCCGACCTGACTGGGTTTTTCCCTCCCATTTTTGTGTTCAGTTCTTCAGTACTGGCTTCAGCCTTGGGTTTTCTCTAAGCTGTCAAGAAACTCTGTTGTTCTTGGCTACAGTCTTATCAAAACAATACTAGCAGAAAAAGAAACGGCACTTTCCGTGCTGATTGTTCCAGAAGAATCCAATATCAACTCTGAGTGCACAGAGTCACAGAGCGCACCAGCAGCCTTCTGTCACAAAGGTATTGGGCTACAGCATTGCAGTAAAAATACATACATTCATCATGTAGCTGGCCAGCTGAGGGTCAGCCAGTTGCTCTGCCAGTCTTAACGGGGTGGCATTGGTTTATCTGAAACAGGATTAGCTAGAAGTTGAGGCAATGACAGTGTACCAGGTCTGCTTACATCTCTCTTCCTCCAATACCCAGCCTAAGCAGGTTGTCAATGGTGATGGCAGAGGCTCAAGAGCTACAGGGATACCAGCCTTGGTAGGAAAAAAAGATCCCTGTGATTTTTACTGTGTATGACTAAGAACCAAGGTCTTGGATACAGAAATATGCTCCCCACTTCAGGTAGAGAAACACTTTGGACTGCTTGAAAGAACAGGGAAGAAATGGCAGCCCAAGAGAGATCCACTGCCCTCGGTGACATGGGATGGGTCAGATACGGGACATGTGACCACATCTGAAGGCATACAGGAACTGACTTCTTCCAGAAATAAACAGAGTGGGGCTTTTTCCCCAGGGAAATTCTGCAGTGAAGTCACTGCAATGTCTCAGCCTGCCTTACAGATAGGCATAGAGGCAGCCTAGAGCCTCGACGTTCAAGGTCACAGTTAAACTTCTCTTCTGACACACTCTCTCTCCCTCTCTGCTGAGAATGGTTCAATTCCAACTGCTTTAGTTTTTAAAATTTTTACTCTATTTTCACTCTGCCCTGCTTGCGGGAACTTTATTGCTTGGCACCTGTGGGTCATTTCATTTTGTCAGTTTTCCCCTAAATCTTAGCTAAATTTCTTGCACACAATACAAATTGTTTCTTTTTAAAAAATAAAGATATTTTATCATTAAAAAGATATTTTTTCGTCACTATGAGCTCATTCATATAAAGCTGTCTTCATCTTAAGTAGGAAATAATGGTTTTAAACAGGAAATAATAATAGAGAATCTCCATAGTTCAGACTCTGCAACTATGAACAAAGGTGGTTCAGGTGACATTGTCTTGGTGGATTTTGTGCCTGGTGATTTGAAAACACTTGGTAAGGGCATGCCTCATCACCGAATGACCAGGTTTCCTTGCCACAGCCCTTCAAATCAATCTTCTCAGACAGGCAGAAGCTTCCAGGAGCTCACGAAAGCTCCTAAAGAGGCAGCTTGAGCGGATTCCTATTCCTGGCTGCCTTCAGATGGGAGCTGATATTGAAGGTTTTGGCAGCATCTAATCTGTGCAATAAATCCTCCTTAGAGCTGAACTCTTCTCTCTTGCAGAAGGCTGAAGTTTCCCAAGTGGCCTGTGGTATGGCTGCTGGGGTGTGGAGGAACAGAACACAGCATCAGGAACTAAGGTCTCTCCTCCAAGACCAGATAATTGACCAGGAACTGGATATGATCAGAAATGCTTCCCAACGAAGCAAGCATGCTCTGGCAAAGACACAGCCCAGGACTAATTTAATAATCACAGCACTCAGAACACTGAATGAGGATTGGGAGTTCCAGACCACCCTGAGTGACATAACAAAATCTGGTCCCAATGCGTTGCTGGTATAGTGGTAAGCATAGCTGCCTTCCAAAATCTGGTCCCAAACAAATGCATCTTTTCAACTTTGCTGAGGACTTTTTCTTGAACCTCAGGCCAATGAGAAATGATGGGTGAGTGTGAATTTCTTTTTTTAATTTATTTATTTATTAAAGATTTCTGTCTCTTCCCCGCCACCGCCTCCCCTTTCCCTCCCCCTTCCCCAATCAAGTCCCCCTCCCTCGTCAGCCCAAAGAGCAATCAGGGTTCCCTGCCCTGTGGGAAGTCCAAGAACCACCCACCTCCATCCAGGTCTAGTAAGGTAAGCATCCAAACTGCCTAGGCTCCCACAAAGCCAGTACGTGCAGTAGACTTGAGACATGGTCTGCTACACAGTTTAGAGGGATCCCTTTAGCATTAGTGTATTATATAACTGAGAGCCAGGTTTAACTATGTAGGAGGAGGGCCCGCTTGTTTGTCCCGGCTGCCCAGAACCAAAAATAACCACACAGAAACTGTATTAATTATAACACTGCTTGGCCCCTTAGCTCTAGCTTCTTGTTGGCTAACTCCTACATCTTCATTTAACCCATTTCTATTAATCTTTTTATCACCACATGACAGTGACTTACCAGCTAAAGTTCCAGCATGCCTGACTCTGGCAGCTGCCCCAAAGCTTCTCACTGACTCTGCCTTCTTCCTCCCAACATTCAGTTCCATCTTCTCCACCGACCTAAGTTCTGCCCTATCAACAGGCCAAGGCCGTTTCTTTATTCATTAATGGTAATCACAGCACACAGATGGGACTCCCATATCACAGCTACAGAACAGGAGTCAGTTAACAGAAGACCAGATTCATGAAGTCAAAGGACTGCAACACATGCATGATGCATGTCACACTCAGAGGATGTGGAATCAGGCAGCCTGGGATCAAGAGAACAGCAGTGTTTATTGTTGGGTTATTTTTTTTGACACCTATTTTATTTTTAATCATGTGCATGTGTGTGTGCGTGTGTATGTTTGGGTATATGCACTTTATTGTAGGCATATACCCTACAATATAGGGTATTATTTAAAGCATCACATCTCCCTGGAACTTGTTACAGGCAGTTCTAAGCCAGCAGTGTGGATACGAGAAATTAAACTCAGGTCCTCTGCAAGAGCAATAGACACCTTGAACCTATGATTCTATTCTCCAGAACCCACGTCTTTGGTGTTCTTTTTAAAAGATGGTGCTGAGGGCCACACAGGGCAATACATGTCTCCCTGACATCCCTTGACCATTGTTTTCTGCAAAGTTTGGCTGGAAAAGAAGATTCAAATTTACTAACAACCAATACCACAACAACAACAACAACAACAAAGTGCTTTTTAGCACAATGAGTAAAATTGTCAAACTGGGAGACTCTTAAAGGTGATTTGTAGACTTCGTTTCACAGGGTCATCAGGAGTGAGTCTGTCTGGACTCCTGAGGGTGCATACAAGTAACAGTGGGAGCCCACTAGAAACAGAAAAAAAAGCGGAAGTGAGCCAAACCTGAGCCCTAGGAGGCGCTGTTAGAGCCTCATCCAAAGTGGCCTTCCCAGAAAACAGGACAACTGGAGTCTCCAAGACGCTGTAATATAAACATGTGGGTTTCTTTGGAGCAGTTCTTCATGAGAGAAAGAAGATGCAGAGGAAGAGGACTCACCTGCTGCCTCCAACTGCCAGCTGACACCTGCAAGCACCTCCTTGCAGGAGGGATTCATATATATATGTCTCTACTCCACGTGTCCAGTGGTGAGCGGGAGGGATTCATATATGTCTCTACCACGCATGTCCAGGAGTCCCGAGGGGTAATTTAAGAGAGCCCTGTCTCCACACCCCTGGAGATGTCCAACAGCTCCCCCTATCCATCTAGACATTCTAGCACACTGAAAAACTCCAGTGCTGAAGCCAGATTCTCAGAGTCAATTTCCATCTTTGTTGCTTCTGCGGGCAAAGCTGTTTCATCTCTCTGTGCTTCGGTTTCTCTGCAAACAGAATGGATTTATAATCATAGGAATAACCTCGATGGGATGATGCAGGGTGAAATGACTTAAGGCAATTGTAGTATGACTGTTCCTTCCAGGTTGGAAAAGGTCATCGCTGTCTTGAAGCAGAGAAGCTGTGAGGACCACAGGGCACCTTTACAAGATCAGGCCAGTTAACACCCCTTTGTGGAGAGAGAAGCTTCCAAAACTCGTGAGGCATCTATCCTTCTCCCCAAGATAATACAAAAAACGAACAGTTGACGGGGATGAGACCTCTCCCGGGTGTCTGTGAGTCACCTATACCCCTGTATGTGGCCCCAGCGAGGCCACTGCTTCACTTAGTTGTCTGTCTCTACCCTCTCCATCTCAGGTGACTAGACATTTGTGTCTCTCCAGGAAAAGCCACACAGACCAACAAAGTACAATGCTGAGAACTATGCCAAGCACTTGGTGCTAATTAGCGTCGAAGACTGCCAAACTGAACGCTAAAGGCACTCTGTGTTTGGAAGAGGGAACTGGATAAATGGTGTTGCTGATGGCCTTCAGCAGGGGGTATCTCCATGTTGGCAAGAGAAGGCACAGCCTCATCTCTCCAAACAAAAGGGAGATTGGTCCCCCCCTCAAAATCCAAACAAGAAATAGGGTTTTCAGATAGCTTCATATGGCCACGTAGCAAAGGCAGGCTGGTTCCCCAACATAATATGCTTTTGATTATTATACTTCCCCTCTAATAAACATCATGCTTTTGTATTTCTGGCTGCAGAGGGAAGATTCTCACTGTCTGGAAAGGCTCTGTGTGTGTGTGTGTGTGTGTGTGTGTGTGTTTGTTTTAGAGCTCCCTGAAAACAATACAATACCACCAGCATCTCATCAAGGGCTCCCACCCTGTCTTAAACACTCTCTGGAAGGCCAGGCTGGCATTTTACACATGACTGACTGAGGCCCATGCCTGTTTCTATGCGTTTGGATTTTTGTGAGTAAAATGTGCTCTTGGGTGCTTGTGTGAGTGGCTGAGACAAAATGCATTTTCCCTGTTCTTGTAGCTAGGTGTGAGCAAAGATTGAGATGGGCAGTGTACACTTGTTGGTGAAGAAGTGATGAGTGGCTGGAGGCAGAAGCCGCCCTGGTTCTAAGCACAGTTTACCATATTCTGGGCTCTGGGAAATGTTACAGGGTACAGATACTGCCAAGACTCATCCATACCTATAGATGTTCATGAGTTCAGGTAGGACAATCTTATGGAGCCATGGGAAAACAGTAAGCAGGATAAAGGACAAGGAGGCAGGGCAGTTAGTAATGGGCTCTGAGGATTAATCAGGACCAAAAAATGTTTCCTCATTAAAGCTGTATCAAACTGAGCAAGTGACACCTCTCTTGACTTCACTGTCCTCACTGAGTTACTGTGACAGGTAAGTAATAATTGGACAGACTGTGCAGGTGACGCAGTTACAATTCAGCAGCCAATGGATAGAGTTACCTTACATTTAAACAGAAGGTGACTGTACACGCAGCACGGGAAACCGTGGTGGGCTTTGTGGAGGAGGTGGTACTCAAGATGAATTGGAAAGAGAGTCGGGAATGGGGCAGGAAATGAGGAAATGGTGGCTTCCCAAGAGAAGGCATAAGCAGGGAAGCAGCTGGCATGGCTCCCTGATTCCAGCCTTCCCCTTTCTGGAGTGTAGTTTGGTGACCCCAGTCCACTATAGTCAGCCCTGGATCCTAATCCTTTAAACACCCTGCCCCTGCTGAGCCCCAAGAAACGCCTTGTTCCATGCAGGATCCTCCTCCAGAACCCTGCCTTCAAGACATCAAGGACGGAATCTCTGTCCATTGTACTGCCCCACGTGCCTAACACACGCTTTACGCATTGTAACGTGTCAATTGAATACGTGGATAAACGACCAAATGAATGAATTCAAAATACTCCTCTTACCTACCAGACACTGGTGTGTCAGAGCCCATTACAGGAGGTCGGGCAGAGGAAGCATTGGTAGATCCAGGGATCCCTGAACCCATGCTTCAACCGATTGACACCTCTCAGACGAGCTTTGCATTTTGGAAGGGTGATCATAAGGTTTCGTCGATAAAAGAGCTCTACCGCTTTGAAAATCACTGTTGTTGTGGGGAAAAGCATAGCTTTGAAATCAGTGAGTCTGGGTGAAATCTTCCTCTTTACTGGATGCTATGCCAAATAATCCCAAGCTGGTCATGGTTTTCGGTAAAACACTGTTCAGAATCTGCTTGCCTCACGGCTCCCACAGGCTCACTGTAAACAGTCACGTGGATCTTCCTCTAGGTCTTCTCAGGGTCTTCCTTTTGCTATGTCTTTGCCCCTGTAGATTATTCTCTTTATGGACTTTCCCCTTTCCAGTTCAGCACCTTCTCAGAGGCTGCCAGAGAGACCACCTTAAAGTATATTTCCTCCCATGATTTTGGCCCCAAGAAGTTGTACCATGTCATCAAGACATGTTCTTGGGACTGTGTTCTTCCCCTGGCTTCTCCCAGCTCTGCTTCTTGGCTGCTTTCCACTGTCATGCTCCTCTGCCATGATGTCCCCACCTTGTCACAGGCCCAGATACAACAGAGCCAAATGGCCACAACTGGATGAGACTAAACAAATCTTTCCTCCTTGAAATGGTTTACCTTTAAAATCAGGTTTTGTGCGGCTGGAGAGATGGGCCAGAGTTGAAGTGCACTGGCTGTTCTTCTAGTGGACCCGTGTTCAGTTCCTAATACCCACATGGGGCAGCCCACAACCAGTGTGTCTCCAGCTCCAGGAGATCTGACCTTCTCTCCTGACCTCCGTGGGCCCCCATGTAGGAGGCATATACACTGAGAGAGACACAATTATGTAAATAAAAATTTAAATTTCAAAGATCATATATCATAACACAGGAGACTAAAACGATTCATCCTACCAAGGTCTGGGTCCTCGGTGATTGACATGCTTCCTGGCCTACAGTAATTTCTCATCAATATTTGCTACGAGAATGAGCACAGCCACACAGCATGCTGATGACCTACCCAAACCTCAAGTTTCCTCAGCTCTAATTTGGAGTGGATGCTGACTACCTCTTAGAAGCGCTGATGACTCACCCAGTGAAATTGTGTGCAATCCCCCTGGTAGTAGGGACCCCCGTTGGTGCGCTTCTCCCATCTGCCTGCCTGCCTGCCCGCCCACCCACCAGTGCTGGCCTCAGCAGCCAGCCAGAGGACCTGCTTGAAACTAAATTACATTCTAGACCCAGAGCCATCCTTCAGCTCTGAGCCTGACAGAAGCCTGCAAGCCTGTCAGCCTTAAGCTGCCACGCATCTGAACACACAAACTGAAAAATTAATGTCCCTGGAAGGCATCGCCTCCTTCCCATAGACACCCCTGACCTTCTCGCCTCTCTGCACAGCGGCAGAAGCTGGTGCGCTGGCTTTGCCGACTCAGTGAACCACCACAGGCCTGCAGGGCTGGCAGGAGAGAGGGGAAGCATTCAGGATTCTTTTTTCTTTTTTATTTTTTTGTATCTGTGGGAAGCAGAAGGCCCTGGTGGTCACACCAAGACCTCGTTAACCCCATGTGCTAAGCAGAGGGAGAACTCAGGAAGAGAGTGAGATTGAGGTGGCTTGCATTCATTGTTAGAGCCCTGGTAACCATCCTTGGGGTCCCTGGCTGGTGGCTCCAGACAAGGCTCAGGAAGGATACACAGGCTGGGAGAGATTCCCTAGTATGCTGGCGAGGAAGGGAAAAACATCACTGTTCCAGAATGGCACTCTTACAGTGTCTCAGGGACAGCAGGGACATTTATGACCTCACAGATGGTCACCAGGAGACAATTTCATAGCAAATCTGTGCATGGGATGTCAGAGTTTCATGATGGACTTGGATGATGACCTGGACCATCCCAAGAGACCTAGACACTTATCGTGCCTTCCTCTCCTTATCCCTTGAGACCAGTGTTCTGTATCTAGCTGCCTACAGTATATTGTGGTGCACCAGTGTTCTCAATAGTGTTTCATATATGCATACTCTCATGATGTAACCCAGGCCTGCCCCCCAGAGTCACATTCTAATAGGTCACTCAACTCATACATGCATTGGGAGTTAAAAGTCTGCCAAATGCAAGAGAAGGGGCTCCTTACTGTACATGAATGTGGTCATCAGTTTTTATGTCACTGTATCAAATACTTGACAAAAATCACTATAAAGAAAGGTTCCTGCAGGTTCCAGGTCATGACGATGCAGCCCCACTGGTTTTAGGCTTGTGATAGACATGAGACAGCGCTTCATGGTGGGAACACATGACAGAGAAAGTCATTCCCCTCACTGCAGAGCAGGAAAAGAGAGAAGAACGAGGATCCCACAGTCTTCTTCACCCACCTGCTCCAGTGGCCTACAAACCTCCTCCATGACCCTTTGTCTCAGAAGTTCCACCATTTTCCAGTCATGCCAAGCTGGACCAAACCTTCGGTGCATGAGCTTCTGGGAAACATCCCAGATCTCAACCATTGGAGTCAGTTTGACTAAGTCGTGGGATGTCAAGATAGCTGCTTAACCATTATTCCCAGGCACATCTGTGCAGTTAACATTGGAATTGATGGGCAGAATGGAGCAAAAGCCCAGCTTGCCTTGGCAAGGTCCAATACAGGGAAGGCAGAAAGCCCAAACAGGGTAAAAGCTAGAGAGGCTGGGTTTGCCACCTGCCTGACTGCTTGAGCTGGGAGACCCGTCTCCTCCCTTATCGTTCCTGGCTCTCGGGTCTTTAGAGTTTGGCTGCCGTGAGTGCCATCAGTCTGACTCTCAGTCCTTCAAACTATGTCACCAGCTCTCATGAGTCTCCCCAGCTGGTAGACAGCAGAATGGAGAACTTCCCAGGCCCCGTAACAGTATGAGTCAATTCCTTATAGTATATTAGGCGATTTATGATGTATGTACTAGTTTCTTTCTTTATAGTGACCAGCGCTGGCCTGGGATAGCATGATAGAGGAAGACATGCTGAAGACACTCAGGTCTTCCCAATAGTGGCAAGAAGTAGACAGTAACAGGAAGTGGCTAAAGAGAACAGTTACCAGAAAGCTGTCCCCCATGACTGACAGCTAGGTCTCATCTCCCAAAGCTTCCACAGCATTGCCAGGCAAGGACCTCACTTTCAAACACACGAGCCTATTGGGGACACTTCCTGTTAAAGACCAATGCACTCACATGTGCATGTGTGCATGTGTGTATGTGTGTGTGCACGTGTGTGTTCATAAGTGTAATGTGTCTCCCTGGATAACCCCAGCTGTGGAATGCCACACACTGCAGTGGGTAATGGGAGGATATGTATGGGGCAGTGGTAAGGAGCTTGGAATTTGGCCTTAGGAAATGCTTCTTCCTTTCTCAGTTCTGCCTTGCTCCCACTGCCTCCTCTGGACTTTTACTTCCTCACCTTCAACACAGAATACAAGAGGACCCCTTCTTGAAGCTTCTGGAAAGTAGAAATGAGCCAATACATTGAATAAACCATTCATCACAGCCCCTGCCATATCCTGAGTTCCAGCCATGTCAGGCAGCCTTGATATGGGTAAGGGTTGGGGGAGTGGGGAAGGGGTGTCACTTCAGGAACAATTCACATCCAGGCTTGCAAATTATTCTCTCTCTCTCTCTCTCTCTCTCTCTCTCTCTCTCTCTCTCTCTCTCTCTCTGTGTGTGTGTGTGTGTGTGTTATAAGCAGATTCCGTTTGCACTCATGCTAGGCCCCCTCTCCCCATTGACAGGAGCATGCTATGGCAGGGTGAGGGGAGCTGAACACACAGAGTTGTGTTGATAGGCACGAGGTGCCACCCTGCTCTCTAGCTTCAGCGGCTATGACTGGAGAGTAAGGATGCCAGCACTTCAACATTGTTAGCTCTAGTTTTTGTTTCCTTCACTTTAGAAGCAGAAGCAGGGCTTTGGCATCATTGTAATCAGTCCTGGCACAGGAGTCTATGTAAAGTCCTCTGCCATGTCTGCTGTGGGATCTGAACATGTGCCGTTCTCAAGAGCATCTAGGATCTGGGGCTATAAAGAAGATTGTGGAGAGGTGAGTGGTCGGCAGGAAGGACAGAAAGTGTCTGCTGTGCAAAGTCACCAGGGCTGTCATTCTTTGAGAAATTCTGCCAGCTTATAGCCTCTGAATGAATAGCAGAGACACAAGCTGGTTCCCAGCAGGACAATGGTAAGTGCTCCAACCAGGGAGCTTAACTCCCCTTTGATTTCTTTAATCAGGTCAAGAAAGGGGTCAGACCAGAGCCAGTCTCCCTACAAAGTAAGTTCCAGCCAGTGCCAACTTGGAAACAGCATCAACTTGAACACAGGCCCACTTGGTGTCAAGCCTGGCTGTGAGGCTGATTGCTCTCTTTGTGTCTGCCTCTCTTGAGAAGGGGCTATCACTAACATGGGCATATACCTTTAGAAAGTTCTAGTAGTTCTAGTAGTCTTGTTTACATGACCTCCTCTTCCATGGTGATGAAGTGGCCTTTGGAAAGACAGTGTGTGTGTGTGTGTGTGTGTGTGTGTGTGTGTGTGTGTGTGTGTGTGGTGTGCATGGTGTGTGTGTGTGTGTGGTGTGGTGTGTGTGTGTGTGTGTGGTGTGCCCATGCATGTGTGCACATATGTGTGCGCGTATGTGGGGTCAGAGATCAGTATTGAATCAGTATTGAGTGTCCTTCTCTATTCCTCTCCTCCTAATATTTTGAGACAGTCTCTCGTTGAATCTGGAGCACATGAATTTCATTAGTCTGCATGGCCAGCAGTCACTGGGATCCTCCTGTCCCCAGTACTGGTTACAACTTCGCACTGCCACACTGGCTTTGTTTTGTTCATGTGGATGATGGTGCTCAGGCTCAGTCTTCATGCTTACATGACAAGCACCAACCAACTGAGTCCTTTCTCCAGCCCAGCAGTATCACTCCTGGAGGAGATAGAACTTCTAAATATAATTTCCAACACTATAAAAACAGACCCAAACTATGTATATACTATGCATAAAGTATTAATTACATATAATATATGTAGAGAAAGATTTTAAAGTATGCTCATATACAAATATATGTTTGTTAGCATATATTTTTACAAGCCATATTTAATTTTGATTTTAAAAATCCTAGAAAAACACCTCTCTTAAGGCTTTGACTATTTCAGTTACCTATTTTCCCAATACACATCAATCGTTCAAACCAAGGAATCACAGATTCTGAAATTAAAGGTGAACACAGACTGTAGTATCAACAGCCATGCTAGTGGGATCTCCTGGGAAAGAAACAGAGACAAGGAGTCTCATTTTGCAAACAGGGGTATAGAGGTTAATAAACCCTTTAAAAGATTCAACTGATCTCAAAGTTCATCTGGTCCTACTCTTATTTGGAACAAAGTTAATTTCAAGGCAGCAATCATGGTATAGACTATCAGTAGTTCCCCATGGCAGGTGGGAGATGGCTGCACATGCAGACTGACTTGTGTGATACAATACCAGAAGGCAGCCGTCCACCCATCTACACTGTGTCTACGTCTCCACAGGGCACCAAATGCTCTTGGTCATGTCTGTCCCTCTCTGCAAGGCCCGAGTCTGCCCCCTGCTATCTGTGGAGTGATCTCACATACAACTAGCCCCCTCAGTGTAACTAAGACAACCCAGCATACCCCAGTTGTAGGTCTGGGAAATCCAGGACTCTTTTCATTTCCAGAAGGAGAAAAAAATCATAATTGTTGAAAAAGAAACAGCTAATGTCTCAGGAGACAGACTATGACAAAGAAGAGTAAGAAAGAAAAAAAACCAGCAGCCAGAGAAGAGGGGAGGAGAGGTCAAGAATGGAAGAAGGAGGAGAACAGAGAAGGGAAGAAAGACACAAAACAAAGAGAGCTGGAGAGAAGAGATCAAGGGGGAAAACTCAGGGGAGACAGAAAGAAAACAAAGGAAAAAGCAGAGAGATGGCTCAAAGGATCAGAACAGAGAGGGAAAACACAGAAGGAGGCAAAGAGCAGGAGAGAAGAGGGGGAAAGGCAAGCTATTCCCTGCACGCACACCCCATGGATGTGCGTGTGTGCACACCCTCTGGTGGGTGGGTCTGTTTGTAATGTGCTTCCCTGCAAGGGTCCAGGGAGCAGACATCCTCACGGCACTGCCATCAGACCGAGAACAGAGTCAGGGCCAAGACGATGACTGTCAGACAGCTGCTCTGGAAAAAAGTTAGTTCCCAAGGTAAAATTGATTTTATGTGTTTGTTTGTTCTGACCTTGAGTTTTCCCATTGCAATGCCTGAGAAGCAGCAGCAGAAATACAAGGAGATACAAACATAGCAGAGTGACGGTGGAAAGCAGCTGTGAGCAGGCAATGGCACTGGCCTTGAGCAAAAGGTGAACCTGTGCACCTACACAGGCCGTGAGACACCTAGGGTGATGAAGGCATGTCCCAAATTAGGACAACTGATCAGACAATAGGGAAAGCACAAGAACAGGCATAGAGAAGGCAGAAGAGAAATAAGCAAAGTAGCATGTCCCACAGAAAGCAGTGGTCAGAGGAAGATAGGTAATAATAGTATGCTTTCTTCATTATTACCATCACCACTATCATCACCATCAATCACCAATGTTATCACCACCACCATTATTACCACTATCCTCAAATTACCATCTCCATTATTGTCATCAACACCATCATCATTCCCCCACCTTAACCTTAATTCTGGATACCACAGTGAGTATTTTATATCATTTAATCACCACATGAGGCTATAGCATGCATAGATGCTGTTCCTATTCCATGCGTAAGGAAACTGGGGCTTGGGAAGATTCCCTGAGAACTCAAAGTTAGTCTATAATATGGGACTTGAAACTAGATCTTTCTAATGCCTACTTCCATTTTTGCAACAGTTTCTCCTTGATTCCCTAAGGTCCCCAAAATACCAAAGCCAGGGTAGTAAGCCTGCCTCTAGGTAGCAGAACCTGGCTTAGATATTGTATCATCCAAGGCTGCCTGTGTAGGGGAAGGTAGGTCAGTCCAAAGAAAATTTTCAAATGCTCCCAGGAAAGAAGAGAGCAGTAGTTTAGGGTGGTCTCTTCATTATTGGAAGATTCTAGATAGTGGTCTTGGAACAGGCATGAATGCAGGGTTGGAGTGTGCAAGGAGAGGGCTTTTCCTATCAGTTTTCAAGCAACAGATATGAATAAGAGCCAAACATAAAAGAGTCACTATTGCAATCATGGAGCCGGAGTCATGGCTAAAAGTCGAAAGAACACTTGGCTCAATGCATGCCAGAGATCTACTACGGTGCTGGTCAGGCAGCTCTATGGTAACAAGACTCTATCTAGTGGCCTGTCTCCAAATGGGAGCCCCTGATCTGATCAGAAAGGCTTGGGGACTGGGATTGGCCATGCCTATAGAAAAGGGGGAGGGAATTAGAGCTGGACAAGACTGAAGAAGGTGAGGCTTTGAAGACAGAGGCAGTCAGTCCTGTCTTCATAATACCAAAACCTCTATAGACATAACTCGCTGACAGAGTAACAATTATATCTAAATAAACTACCATATTCAAACACCATAAGAAATACATGAGATGGTCTTCCAGGGAACTGGAATTCATAAGGAATGAGTCTGTAGAAAAGAGAGGAGAAGAAGGTAGGCCAGGTAGCCAGTGTGCTCTAGGAGCTGTGAAAAGATGCTTCACCTTCAGGAAAACTGGGTGTAGATAGAACTCAGCTGGAGGAAGGATTAGAGGATAAAGAGAGGAGGAATCTAGAGATACAGGTTGGTCACTTCGTTACCTACTTTCATCATAGTTGTGAACAATTCATAGAAGAACAACTTAATGAGCAGAAGATTAATTTTGCTTGTGGTATTAGATGTTTCCGTTCATTGTCACCAATGAAACTGGTGAAACACAGGTGAACTGCAACGAGAAGGACAAGTTTATAGATTTCAAGGACATACACCCAGTAACCTGCTTCCTCCAGCAAGGCCCTACCTTCTAAAGGGCTAACATCTCCTTATTATCTATTTAAAATCTGAATGCATCAGGAATTAAACTGTTAATGAAGTCAGAGGCCTCATAAGCTTATCATCTCTGGAGGCACTCTTAAAGTCACATGAAGACATTTACTAAAGTCTTAGGTATCAATCCAACCAAGTTATCCACCAAGATGAACTAACTATTTTAGGTATAGGTTGTGAAAGGCTCCTTCTAACTCCCATGGAACCTCAAGACTTTGCTTCCCATTCTAACAAACTCCACCCTATACCCAGAGAGGCCCTTGGAAGGCATCATTCTAAAAGTGTACATAGCATATTTACCCTCTGGTGACCAGAGCAATGGTCACATTATTCACCCCAAGAGATACTGCTCACATTTGAAGGACAAGGGCTTAACAGTCTTCCAGAGTCACCTCTTTGTCTTATGATCCAGAATTCCAACTCTCTCTCTATTAATGACTTTCTAATGTCTTTGAACAGTCTGCATTCATATCATGTCTAATTTCAAATAGAGCCTGGACCTGAAAACAATTCATGAGAAGTAGGGTACATACCAGCAATAGAGAAGTTATTGGAAAAAGATTTTGGAAATCTTTTCCATTTATTAATACACCCATGGAATAAGAGGTGATGTATCTAAGACCCTGAAGGACAAGGGATGAGCAGACCTCCCCTTTTACATCAGTGAAACAGACAAGCTACTCAGAAGACCTATAGTAGACCCCCAAAACATTCTTATAATATACAAGGACAAGAAACAGTAAAAATTCTTAAACATGCCAATGCAAATGCATTCTCTAAGATAACCTCAAGGACATCTGGAAGAGCGTGAAAAGAATGAGTGAAATAAGATATTAGCAATGCATTTATACTTGTGATCTGTGTGGACTTGTGAGTTGAGGCATTAGATCTAACCCCCAAGAACTACCCAAGCTGGGTATAAATGCACAGTGAGTCTGAGTGGTGTGCTGTCCAGTGCTTAGGGAAAAAAATAAAAACAAGCAAAGGTATTGGTGAAAATGTAGAACAGATCTTTACAAATGGCTGCTCTACTGAGAACTGGTTACAGCAATGGCCTGGAAATAGAGGGGAAGAGAAAGGTGCCTGTGGGTTGGCCTGGAACACAGAGAGCTAGACAAATGTTGGGTCAGTTGTGTTGATAAAGACAACAGCCGATGGAGGAATTCTTGATTTCTCTTAGCAATCTAGATAGCTCAGTCTCTTGTATGAAATGAGTTCCCTACAGACAGTTGTCTGGGCTCCACCATCCAAGACTGCTGAGTGAAGAGAAACTGATTGTGTCCTTATGCTGTTATTTCTATAAATGAAAAATGTGGCTTTTGAAATATTTGTAAACAGTGCTATTCCTTCAGTGAGTTATTAGACCCTCCAGCAGTCTAGTTTTTCTGTTCTTTTGGGTACCCACCTCCAGGCTTCAGGAGGCTCTTGTAGATGTGTCTTTGGCCCAGACCTGGACCTTCTAACACATATCCTCAACTGATGGATTGTACTTAGCATCTCTCTAAGACCATCCCAGAGCTTCTCCATTTCTCTCCCTGGAGTTTGCTTTCTTTTAAAATGTCTTTATTTCTTCCTGTTTGCTCCTCAGTGAGAAATTCATATTCAATTATCCTGTGATTTTCATGTAAGAGGCCAAGACTGAAAGACCTATGACTAGGGGTCACATTTGGACAAAGACTATTATGAGCTTTGCACTCTAGTGAAAAGAAAACAAAAATTAACAAGTAAATAAAGCTCCTATGAAGGTCTCTGCAAAAAATAATATGGACTCAAAAGTAGCACTGGGAATTAGGCTATGTTACTAATGGAGAGATGTGTCTTTAGGGGGGAAGGGATGAATTAACTGTAGACAGAACATTTGGGTGTCTGAAGGATAAAAATGCTTCAGAAGTAGAAGTGTGGCTGAGAAGATGTCTTGAAGTTGGTTGCATCAGTAACCTGTCTTTTAGCCCCTAAAGGTAAAGAAATGCCCTTGTTCTAAGCATAAAACTAAAGTCAGTGCAAATCTGAAGCAATGTGGCTTTGATACCTTTGGGGACAATATCCCACAGGGTACATGACCCAGTGACAGTACTGTGTAACAATTTTCTTGTTTATGGAAATAAATGGTAAAACTGCTGTGATTTTTTAGCTAACAGACCTCAGCCAGCTATGCTAATAACTAGGCTTATTCTCCAAATCCAAACAATAAAAGTATCTGCCCAGTAGGGGGAGAACAAAAGCATCTCTCCATTTCCTGTGCTCCTTTGTCTCCACCAAACCAATCAGGCCATTCTTTAGAAAAAGAGTCATGACCATTAAGCTGGGCACTTGAAATAAACAAACATGTGACTGGAAGCCAGCATGGACCCATAATTTCTGTCCTAGTAAAACAAAGCAAAGGATCAAAACAGGTCTGTTCACACTGCTGAGATGACTGACCATGTGGTCAAGCTCTGCTAGATGGGCTCAGCCCAGTGTCTGGGGTTACAGACCTGACGTTTATTCTCTCAGCAAAGTGTGTAAGAGAACTTTGCACTGTTCACACAGTCAAGGAACCCACTGTCGAGCAGAAACAGCATAAGGAGTTGCTGGGTATTGCCAATGGCAAAGGAAGAGGCAGAATCAAGCCTGTTGACTGGCCTTTGACTTATGATTCCAATTTTTCCACAATGCAAAAGAACCCAACTGTGGTTTGGCTGTGATGAGAACAGGCCCAGCATGGAAGGGCTCTGAGAAAGCCCACAAACAGGCTGAGCAATCTTTCCACCGGTAACCCACTTGGTGTAAACTGAAGTTTTAGAAAAATTTCACATTATCCTCAACACCTCATCAGGCAAAAAAAAGAAATTTACAAATGGAATGTAATTAAAATTCTCAGACCTATTTTAAGGAAATCTTCTCCAAGGCTGGAATCATGACACACTAAACGAGACTCTCTGGGTGCCAGGATTTGTTATTGGAAATGCAGGATAAACTTGAGGGCATCCCGCTGTTGCAGGAACCCCCAGACATTAATTTTAGTCACAGTTGGCTGCACCACATCAACCTATAAACACCTCTCCACTTTCAATTAACATTGCTCTGTCTCCTGTCTCGCTGAATATTATATTTTACTAATTTAAGAGGATTGGTAAAGAGAGTTTTCACACTTCACAGGAAAACATAATGGAATAATTATACCTCTACCTGCAAAAGGCATGAGAATATTACATAAGCAGCCTTCAAGGCTTCCCAGGGATGGTGGATTCCCATGTCTCCTATCCTACCTTTTGCTTGCCTGCACTTTCTTTGCACCGTCTTAAACAGCTCGTTCCCATGCTGTAGTGTGGAATGTTTGAATAACCCATGCTGTAGTGTTTAATGGTTGAATACTATGGAACATTGTTCCCTTGGTATTTTTACTCCCATTAAAGGTATATATTAGTTAAGGTATGTGTCAGGCACATAGGGTCCTTCCTTGCTGGTCTGCTCTCACTTGGCATCACCTTCAACAGGACACGTGGTTACCAGTATGTGGTAAAATGATTCTGTCCTCAGAGGCACAAAGGGTCAGGGGGCAGAGGGAGAGGCAAGACATGAAGGTGGGGGACAGAACTCAAACAAACCAGTCTCATCTCCAGAGAGAAAGCCCATGTTCCAATGGGTTAGATTTCCATGTGACTTGGGACGTGGAGGACGAGGAAAGCAGAAAGAGGTCAGATTTTAAGGTGAGGCATAATACACAGAGTCATATCCATAGCAGCAGCACTGAGGGTGTGTGTGTGTGTGTGTGTGTGTGTGTGTGTGTGTGTGTGTGAAACAGAGCACATTTGAGAGGGGTGCTATTTTGGCTCATGGTCCCAGGTTCTTTGTGGCTGGGGTCATGGTGCTGTGGGGCAATGAACAACATGTTATGTGGGAACCAGAGAAGGAGAAGGGCTATGTTAGCAGGCCTCTTATTTCTCATTTTATTCCACCTGAGCCCCTAACCTACTTGATCCTCTCTGGAAATGCATCAGACGTCTGTGCTTTACTGCTCCTAGGTGCCTCTCAATCCAGTCAGGAAGACAAGCAGGGTTAACCATCTTATGCTCGAAGGTTCAGGCAGAGTTGATTGGTTTAGGATCTCCCTGGCACCTAGCAGAATTCAGGAAATGAGATCACAGCAGCCTTGAGCAATTTGCACGGAATGAAGTAAAATGTTAAGATGGGGTTCCCTTGTTCTGTGTTTCACTGGGTTCCTAAGCATTGGGGTTGTGATCCCCAATATAAAAGTCAGAAGAACTCAAGGGAAGCACACAGAGAAGTAAGATCCCATGAAGTTATGGATCTAAGAATTAGGTGGCCTCCACCCATCCTGATGTCTGCAGGGTGTGCTGCTGATGTGTAGAGAGTGTAGGGAGGGTGTGCAGAGGGTTGCAGAGAGGGTGTACAGAGGGTATGCTGAGTGTGTGCAGAGGGTTGCTGAGGGTGTGCAGAGGGTGTGCAGAGGGTGTGCAGACAGGGGGTGCATAGGGTGTGTTGAGGATGTGCTGAGGGTGTGCAGAGGGTGTGCTGAGGTTTTGCTGCTTGTGGGCCAAGGGTCTGTTGAGAGTGTTCCAAGAATTTTCTGAGGGTGTGATGAGCTGCGGGTCTTCTCATGGTATGCAGCGAGTGCCAAGAACAAGTGCAGGTGTAATGGCTCTGCCCACTGAGGAAGTGACACCTGCCTGGGTCATATTTCATCATACATCAAGGATAACATGGCCAGAAGAGCTCGTTTGTGCCTATAAAGGAATCATTGCTCAGGGTCAGAACCACTGAAAAATAAAATGGAGCTAAGAATTGATTTCCTAATACAAAAAAGAATGTTGATATAATTACAGTTGAAATACAAAGACAAGGCTGTGCAATCAAAGTATTTGGAGTCAGGTGTTAGGTGAGCAGTTAGAGCAAAGAGAGGCCTTGCTGAGATAATGAATGTAGCTGTAGCACAGAACCTAAGAAAACCACACGGAAAAAGAATCACATATTCTTCTAAATACATTAGAAGAAAAATTCCTACAGTCAGAGAGAACGGAGTTCATAGAATAGAAATGAACATTCCATTCCAGGAAGAGCTGATGCAAGCAAACAGCTACAACCCGCTTCTTACACATTACAGGATTTAAAAACCAGAGAAACACTTCACTCTATAAGCAACAAAACAAAAGCAGGTAATGCACGAGAGGAAAAGTCAGAGCAATGCAAGATTTTATCATTTTCGTGCAAATACCAAAAGAAAATGGAATAATACTCATAGAGACAGGAGGGAAAAAAAATCTAAAATTCTAGAACAGTCTACGGTGTCACTGACTACAACACAGACAATGGTACTCTTAGATTTGTCTGAAATAAAAGTGTGCCAGCACAGCTTCCTGGCCAGCTATGGAGGAACATGCCTGTAATCCCAGTCCTTGGAAGACTGCGGTAGGAGGATCATGAGTTCAAGGCTAGCCTCAAAGACACAGAGAGAACTTGTCGCAAAAAAAATAAATAAATAAAATAAAATCAAACAAAACGTTCCACCAGTTAAAGCAAAGGAGAAACTGGAGAATGCCGAACTCTTTAAGGACAGCCTTCTTAGCACTGGAACGCTACTCAGTTGCTGGGACAGCAACAATCCAAGAATAGCTTAAGTTAAATGGCAATGACGTTCAAATAAAGACACAATTAACAAATCAAGAGAGCTGGAGATGTCAAGTTAGACATATGAGTGCTCATGTTTCCCCATCCTTCATTAGGAGACATTAACAGTGCTCAAGATTAAAACAGAATTACAGAAGAAGTTAACGCCACTTCTGCCAGTGTTTGTATCCTTCACTTTTATAAGGCCCTGATGAGGAACAATTCACGCTACAGTAAAGAATTACATCTTAACAAATTCCTCAGCTCACCTTCAATTGCTTTTGCTTCATTTAAATCAGGAAAATTCAATTGAACAACTTTTATGAAAACATCAAGTGTATAACTACGTTTGTTCCCCCACCCCCTTTCTGTCTGTCTTCCTGTGAGACTCGTGCCTTAGCTGCTTCTCTCACCACCGTGACAGAACACCTGGCACAAAGAAACTGAAGGCTCAAAGGATTTGTCTTCGTTCAGTTTGGGGGTGCTCAGGTCATTGTGGTAGGATGGCTTGTAGCTCTGTTTCTTTACGTAACACAAACATGAAGCAGAGTTAGAACAGAGACAGAGGTAGTGGGACCTCCAAAGGTTCACCTTATATGACCTATATGACTTTATATACACCAGCTAGGCCCAAGTTCCGCATGTTCCACAGTCCCTCCGAACAGCATCACTGCCTAGGGACCAGGTACATAAAACATCAACCTGAACATTCCTACCCTAACCGCAGCAGCACGCCAGGATGCTTTCTAGAGTGGCGTGTGACATGGAAATTTTTACATTCTCATATTTTTTAAGTAATTTGGTTAGCCTCCTTCATTTCACTTTTGTGCTATTTGGATGACTTACAATGAACAGGTATTGTTATAAAATGCTCTCCTTATTTTTGAAAAGAAGAACGGAAATGAACACAACATTGCTACAGAAAGACACTTCCCAAGCAAACAGCTGAAGCAACTCGTCTTCTGAAGCCCACATTCCAGGTCTGAGTTCTATGTGGATGAGGAGAGCAGACCAGGGCTCTCTGGAGTGAGAAGAAAAGAGGGACAACTAACATGTCACAGAAGGAGAAAGTCCTTCCCAAGAAACAGGGAAGGAATTAAAACCAGCAAAGCTCTAATGCACCGAGCATTTCTGTGAGCAGACACTGCCAAGACCTCTGTGATCTTGCTGAATTATTGCCACAATCCTGCTCAGTGAATCCTGCTGTTCTTTGCACTATTGCACACAAGGAGAGGGACTGGAAGACTAGTGAGTACCCTGCCCGTGGCCACCCCATCAGTAGCAGAGCTGCTATTCTGACTCCAAATCTGAGGTTTTGACTGCTGCATAGCCTAAGTTCTCAAGTAATCCTAGGAGTTGTGCTCAGAGAAGTGGAACCATCTGAACCTCCTGAAGACTCATCACACAGGACTGGTCCTGGCACTTACACTCCAGTAGAATGAAGTCAAGCCCACTTATAAAAATGGAATGAATTCTAGGTATGGCCATGAGGAGCAGGCCCCGTTTCCAGTCTCTTCCCTCTGTCAGCACATCCATTCTCAGGGGGACCAGCACCCACCTGCACGGATTACTGCTGAGGTGCTTCCATAGATGGGGTCTCACTTTAGGTTCTGAGGCTCTGGATGCCCAGAGTTCGGGGGTGATTGCCTTCCCCTCTGCAGAAGCCACTACACAAGACAAGTGCCTCCTCTGGTCCCTGGGGGTGAGCAGTGGTCTGTCACAGAGGAATGCCACAAGATTCTTCTGCACACAGTCCCAAGCATCCAGATCAGCAGAGGGTCCTCTTCCCTCTCCAAGGTAAGCAGGTCTTCTGTGAAGATCTCTGTGCTAGGTTAAAGGGTAGCTTCATAAGAAAGAAAGGGAGGAGGAGAGGGAAAGGGGGGAAAGCGGAAGGGGAGGGAAAGAAAGAAGATAAGGGAGAAAGAGAAGGAATGGAGGAGAGGGAAAGGGAAGAAAAGAAGGAAATAGAGAGGGAGGGAGAGGAAATCAGAGGAAGGGGGAAAGGGGAGGGGAAGGAAGGGGAGGGAAGCGGGCAGAGAAGGGGGGAAGAATAAGTCCATCTAAAACTAATTAACATTCAGTAAAGACAAAATTGGAGGAAGGATCTTTGGAGATGTAATTGAACCAAGGATCTACAAAAAGGATCACAGTAGTTTAGGATGGCCCTAAATTCATAACGTTAATAGGAGATAAGAGAATGCAACAACTAAAGAAATCTGTGAAGGCTGAGTTAGAGGCAGGGGTGATCTGGCTGCTGAGTTAGAGACAGGGATGATCGCACTGCTGAGTTAGAGGCAGGGATGATCGCACTGCTGAGTTAGAGGGAGGGATGATTTGGCTGCTGAGTCAGAGGCAGGGATGATCGCACTGCTGAGTTAGAGGGAGGGATGATCTGGCTGCTGAGTCAGAGGCAGGGATGATCGCACTGCTGAGTTAGAGGCAGGGATGATCTGACTGCAGCCTACTTGAGCAGGGATCCCAATAATCACCAAAGCCAAGGACAGGAGGCATGGGAAGGATTCTCCCTTAGAGCCCACAGCCGGAGTTTGTCCTGCCCTTACCTTGGCACCTTCCTGAACTAGGAGGAAGCAAACCTCTGTTGATGAAGCTACAACCTGGGGAATAATGCTAGGATCTTTGTGGTAACTTAACAAATTCTTTATATAGCAAGGCTACTCTCCTAGTGACCCATGCTTGTAAACATGGCTAAATGTGGGGAATAGCATCACAGTATACACGGAAAGCTAACACATTCACAGTGCAGCAAGGCTGCCCTTCCAGTGGCTCACGCTTGCAAACATGCAATGCTTAAAAATCCTCACCGTGGCTCAGCCAAGTTCAGAGCTCAGCACAACAGCGTAAGTGTGACGGGAAGGTCACCTGACCCTATGACTAGCGGCGGGGAAAGGTGAAAAGGCACGCTGGATCCAGCCTTGTCACCTGCTCTACCTAGCAGCAGGAGAAAACCTCCATGTGCAATCACCAGGCCTCTGACAGTTCAACTTACAACCCTTAGAACTATGTACTCTTTCAGCAAACTGTCGTGAAGATCAAATTAGAGATTAGAGGCTTTTATAGGAGTTTATAGGCTTCTGCTTTACTGAGTAGAACAAAGAATTCCAGATTTTATAGGAGAGTTGTGTAGAGTTACTGAAATAATTGTGTTGGGGCAGAAAGGAGAGAGGGTCTGTGGCAAAGAGAAGGGCAGATCCTGTCTGAGACTCCAGCTGCACCACCACAGAGCTCCTCCCCCGAGTCTCAGCTCCATGCAGTGGGGAGCGTTACTTTTCGTGTAGGGCCATCTCTAAGTTATGATCACACTAGAAATGGGCTTTCTCCTTCAGTCTGAGAATGAATTTTCTGTCACTAGAAGCATTTCACAGGGCTGAGCATGGAACACACCTGTAATCCCGGCACTCAGGAGGCTGAGGCAGGAGCATTACCACAAGCTCAAGGCCAGTGTGGAATACAGAATGAGTACAAGACCAACCTGGGATACATAGTAAAACTCTATCCTAAACAATCAAATACACCCATTCTCAGATGTAGTTACTGTGACATCACCCCTATTCTATAGGTGAAGACACGTGAGGGCTATGGCTTCAGTCCAGGGGCTGGAGCCTGAGCCCCTAGTCTGTGCTAGGCTTTCCTCCCATTCAGGTACTGCACATTTTGGAATGTCCTGTGAGGGATCTAAAACAGGCAAACCCCTGTTCCTGACGCAGGTGGGTCCCAAGTCAGTGCAGAAGCTGAAGTAGTTCAATATTTACTATGTAGCAGGCACTGCCTGAGGGCAAACACATCTACCCAGGCCCGTTAAGCTTCTGGAGAAGGTAGTTTGGCTGGAAGGGAAAGGGTCTCCAGGAAGGTGACTTTGAGCTGGGTCAGGTAGGATAGAAGTTTGCCATTTTACGGGGAGGAATAAACAGCCCTGTGTGCTGGAAGTGATGGAACCTCTGGATCTGTATGTTTAGAGAGGTGGTGGGCCAAGGCCGGGGGCAGGTCAGAGGTTAAGTCGATGCCAGACCAGAAGAGGCTTCAGTAAAAGAGATTATATTTTATGATCCACTACTTCCTAACAAACTCGTGACCCTAGATGTCCAAATTTGTCCCATAGACATGTTTTATTTGGTCCGTTAATGTTTAAAATTCTTTTTAATTGTCCACCAACACCTAAAAGCATGATTTTTGCCTGTCTGTCTTTCAATACTCATTTAACAAATATCTTACATCTGACAATGATCTGCCCAAATTTCTCCATACTTCGTAGGTGATGCTCTGGGGAGCTGTCTCTTCAGGTTGATCGCCTGTTCTGTCTTGTCCCATCCCGCCATGCCCATTCTCCACTCCTATTCCATTCCATACATAGGGTCATCTTGGGGCTGTGAGCAGGTGAACATTGTAAATGGGTTGACATAGGTCAAATCTATGCTGAAGGTACACAGGAAGGAGAAAGACCAGGAAACAGAAACTCCAGACAGTGGGAAGGGGGCTGAGATGGGCTCTGCAGGAGGATCAAGGTGGGGTGGGAAACTTCACCAGCCTTGTTGCGGCAATGCCGCAGCTTCTTCTCACCCCCAGTAAGCACCCCACCCTGCGTTGCCTGTGTCCCCAGGTTCTTCACTTATTACGTTGTTTATTATGTGTCGCCGCTGATGAGACAATGAACTTTCCGTGACCAGGATACACGTTTGTTTCCTGTGCTGCCGTATTCTCAGGTCACAGAATGTGTCTGACAAACAGGCGTTTGATTCAGAGTTTTAATGGTGTTTTTCTTTATTAGCTAATCACTTTAATTCTGTGATCTCAGTGCTTTGACAAGTGACACAGCAGGAAGAGATTTTGGAGCCTACCAGCACAGTCCAAGTCCGACGACCCTCCCCTGCTACACACACATGCACAATCGCTAATCCACAGCCCCGGGAACTGTGTCTCCACATCAGCCCACTCTTGGAACTGCAGAGATCGTAGCTCTAAGAAAGCAAGCCCTAGGAAGGTCAGTTCATACTATCATGTTAGAGCAACCCTGACATCTGTACTGGGCCACCCAGAGTCTTGACCTCCTGGTACCTGAGTACCCGCTGCAAGGAGTCCTCAGACTGGTCAGTCCTATCTCCACAGTAGTTTCCTTACTGGTTTTCTGAACAAGTTCCAGGGCTCTCTGAGCCTCCCTTTGATGTTTAATTGCTTAATTATCAGTTTACTCACAAACTTAAAGAGAAGAGAAACAAAGGGGGGGGGGTAGAATTGGAGCTGCCTTGGGAGCAAGGCTCCCTGCGTCTTGGCAGTACTTCAGAGCAGAGGGAGCTTTTTCTCACAACCTCAGCCCAGTGACCTGTCTCCTTGGGCACCACCTGACCTTCCGGGTTCTCATCCTATCAAGCTTAGTTCTTGAGTGAGGGCTGCAAGAGTCACAGATGTACCTTTTTCCCATCATGAAATTCGAAACTTTTTCTAAGGTCCAAGAAGTATGCCTGGGTGTTCAGCCATTCAGTTCTCTGATCCTCTTCCGCACCCCTCCTCCCCCCTCTAAACCATGCGCGGTGACTCTTTTGTATATTGACAGTCTCACAGAGCAGGAACGATCATGTTCCCATATCCACTGTCTCAGCTAGTTCTCACGGCAAACACTCCTCCTCAGAATCTGGCCTCTATTTCTCAGATCTTTCAGGAGACTGCAATGTGATCCCAGAACCAAGATGGAAATTCCAAGCCTTTAGGACTCAGGACATTGAGACCTAATGAACCGATCCTGAGAGCCATGACATGGAGATTTCAAAAGGAGGAGACTCTGACCACGATGACCATTATCACCCTTGGAAGAGGAAGGGACATGAGGGTGTTGAGTAGATGTGAACTAGGTGATTTCCCTACCTGTGTAGAGAGCACACAGGGAACACTAATTATTTGCACAGGTAACATATGCTAATTAAGAAAGCAATTATCTCTTAGCATTTTTCTTGGCCCCTGACCCTCTTTAGTCAGCATCCTTTCCAACAGGACAAGCTCAAGCAGCGTTTGACAACCATCCTGTTTGGAAGATGACAGAGAGTAGGGAGAACTGCAGCCAATCTTCTTACCTTTCCACTTCTGACCCTGCTTCTCCCAAGAAAAGTTTATACAACCCTGGGTGAATAGCTATAGAAATTAGGTATGCAAATCAGATATGAGCTAAACATAAGTCATTTAAATTTATTTAAATACAATTATTTGGCATAAATATGATTTTATCATTTACAAAAAATGAAAAGAAATATGTATGCTAATTAGATGGGTGTATATATTTTTACATAATGAATTAAATAATGACTGAAAATTTGATGCTGAAAGACACAGAGCTTCTTCAACATCACTCAATTTGTTTTATAGCCATCAATGCATAAAATGTTACTTCACTTAATTATTAGTTCAAAAACAGAAGTATATTAGCACTATTTGGAAATTCTGTTCTGTCCTAAAACCTGTTTTCATTTGTTTGTTTATGAAACTTCTTAGCAACTCAAACAGTTTTTTTAATCAAAGACTTTAACACAATACAATCTAAAGTTGTAATATTCGATGCTTAGATGCCAAGGCATGGGAGGGAGGGGATATTATAGGCCTTTGTTGGATAATTAAACAATTATGTTTATTTAAAAGCAGAAATCTTCATGTGTACAGGAATAACACTGCCAGAGCCACATGTCCCAGACGCTGGATGCTAGTCTCTGGCTACAGAACATGCACAGTGCACAGTGCCCATGCTGCATTAACTGGGGCAGCGGAGAGGTTCTGCACGGCAACAAGGGATCTACTGGTCCTCCACACTGGACTTGGGGAGGGAAGGCATTTACTCAGCCATGAGTGTGCAGCGAAGTCCAGGACACAATGAGAATGGCAGATCTATCAGCCATGCTGGAGTCTGGGGATCATAAGGAAATAATGCTTTATGCATCAGTGAATATTTCTTATTTTCCCATCCCTCACACATTTTTAACCATACTCTGTGTGGAAATGGCAGCCAGCCTCAGTTCAGCTGAAGGGAAAGCAGGGCCAGACACGATGGAAAAGCCAACGGGTCTCACCCATGGTTAAATAAGTTGGGATGTAGGAGAGTCAAAGTCACTGTGGAGTACCTGCTGAAGATGGGCTTAACAGATAAGCTGATTTCGAGAGGGTATTAGCAAATCCAAAATTTCACATCAACTCTTCCAATTTTCCAAGGAGATAAGTAAACCTCACTTGACATATTACTTGAGCCATAAATCGCAGCTTCTTAACATCCAGGGTTATAAGATCTCAGTCATGAGCTAAGGACAGATGGGTGAACAAGCCAAAAGTCCAGGTTTGGGGCCCAGAGCTGCTTGTTTCCTGCACCCTTTCTTACATAGTCTAGGGGATACCTGCAGATAAGGCCACTCTTTCTAGGCCTGTGACTACCACCCACCTTCACAGAACAGCATCTTCCGCCCTAACCCCACGCCTTCTTTACACCACTGGTCCTCGAGCCCCAGGAAGCATCAGCGTCTTCTGGAGAACTTGTTCACACATGCCTTTGCTCTTGACTGGATAGGCCTGGGCATCTGCATTCCTGACAAGAGTCTGGTGATAAGCCCCTTCAGCTCTGCCAAAGCCTCGCTCTGAGAACAGTGCTTTGGACCCAAGCAGAAACTTCTTGGTGTCAGAAAAGGATACTGGACCTGAGGAAGCATTGAAACATATGGGTGGGAGAGAGCTTCTCAGAGAGCTCTAGCAATGGGGCAATGTCTAATAGACAGCTTTTCTGCTGTGGAAGTCCGGTAGATCCACAAGGACCTGTGGAGGGGAGAGGCTCAGTCAGCCATGAGTATCCAACAAAGTCCAGGCACAAATGAGTCTGGCAGATCTATTAACCATTTAGCTGGAGTCTGGAGATGATAAGGAAACAATATTTTACACACTAGCACATTTTCCCTATTTTCCTAGCCCTCACACATTTCTCAACCACACTCTTTGGGAAACGGCAGCCAGCCTTCAGTTCAGCTGAAGGAAAGCAAGGCCCAAACATGGTAAAGCCAAACTTGGACTCAGCATTTGAGGGAGAACAGTGGCCCCAAGGTCCAGCAAGATGAGGCAGCATGGAAGTGTCAAGACCCACCTTCCTCAATAAGTATTTATTGAGTACCTACTTAAAATATTCATGGGAGAAGATAAGAAAGGTAAAGTCACATTATAGAGGACAGAGGAACTTGGGGATTTTAATCAGTGACTCTTCTTAACACCTTCTCCCACTTGCCATTGGCTGAAACCACCAGGGAAAAAAAATAATGTCAAGAAGTCCTCCCATTAGGGAAGTGAATGAATAGGGTTCTGAATATTTAGTTTTCTGATAGAGAAATTCCTTAGCGACGTTACCAAATGAGGTGGGCATGATACATTCATCTGGTTCCCTTTCCCCGTGGACAGGATCATTAAAGTATTCAAATTAACTGGGTGTGATCAAGAATTAAATCCAGCTCATTCATAAGGGACACACGGAAGCATCTTTCATCTTATTATACTGACAGGATTCTTCTGACTTCAAGGTATGGTGAGGATGAAACTTGCAAAAAAAAAATTGGGGGAAAGATGTAAAAGGAAGGAGCCTGCTGCAGCCCAGCTCTGAGCGGAATCGGTAATAAAATGTGGGCTCCCCTGTGAATCTCTGCCTTGTCTGTCCTCTTCAGCTGAGCTCATTATTTTATTTCACTACTTGATAGGTTGAAAAATTGCCTGCAAACTGGTTAATTAGGACTAACAGTACTTAGTAACTGGGGAGACAATTGCAGCTGGAGAAATTAATGCTGAAATCAAGGGAGCTCCCAATTCATCTATCAAGTGCATGGAGACACCAATGGGGTCCACCTGACCGTAGAATCAGTCTGGCCATGTGTCGCCCTTCCCAGGGGAACTAAGTGTTTCTCGGACTGCGTTTAGAGGCTGTAGGTGGTAAGAAGCCAAATGTCACCATGATGAGGGGCTGAGGTGTAGGTCGGTGATACTGTCTGTGCTTAGCATATGTGATGCTATGGCTTGCATCCCAGGAACCTTCCAAAATACTCTACTGTGAAAGAAATTATTGTGGGACTTCCCAGGATGGGAATGTGCTGTGTGTCCAGTGCTCATGGCCTAAAAATGTATGGGTTGACACCTAAACACCGCTATACAACATTAAGATATGGGTTTTTGGCATGTGATTATGATGAGGCACATTCAGAAGGGCAGGGCCCTCATGAATAGAATTGCTGCTCTTCGAAGAGAGCCCAGAGAACTCCTCACTTCTCCCTTGTGAGAACACAGCAAAAAGACAGCATCTATCAACAAGGAAATTAGTATGGCCACCCTTTGAGCTTGGATGTTTGGCCTTCAGTGTGAAAGCCAACTATAACTGTTTACAGGACTCAGAGCCTGGAGCATTTTGTTAAAATAATGAACTAAGACAGTTATATTAAACACATAGTGAAAGGGTCTCTTTTCTTCCTTTTGTCTCCTCCCTATCTCTCCTTGTGTGACCATGATCTTCTGTCTCTGATTTCCCTTGGGGACTGGCTTCATTCTCCTCTCTGCATGCAACTGCCCTCCTCCTATCAGGGGTCTTGCGGACTACCCCAAATGTCTATATTCTTCCTGTAGGTGTTGGGGCGCCTCTTCTTCCCACTCATGAGTCCCATAATTTGGGTAGAGTCCCACTGACCAGTACTGTGGATAAAATTCATCACCAAAATATACCATATCAGCTCATCACCTCACAACGGTCAACTGAGGGTCTGGATGATGGCCAAATCAAAACCAGTAACTTGCATTGGGTTCTGGGAGGCATTTGTAAAGAGATACTTCCCTCTCCTATGAGGTCTCATGGTAGAAAATGCAGGTTTGGGGACCACTAAATTTATATTGTCATTGCCAAGAGAAATCCTATTTGAGGATGAATTGAGCTTGAGGATCTGCACTGAGCTCAACAATAAATGTAGAAATAGGTTGGACCACAGCATTCAAACCCATACTTCAAGTGGTATCCACAAAATCCTGAGACTTTCAGTTGTCTGAACCTCAATTTATTGTGTGAATTAACTTGTTACTAAATCTATTTCAATCCCTACTGAGTCTTCTGTATTGATTTTAAATTGTGAAGCCCACAGTTTTGAAGTGATGCTATATGGCCTTTTAATTCCTACACTGTGGTCAGTGAGACCATCTGACTATGCTTTTGTGCCTTTCACCATTTCCTCCAAAGAGACTTTGATTAAATCTATCTGGTCAAGGATTGGATCTTGTGATCCACCATCATCAAATCAGGTACCGTCAGGCACGGGTCAAAAATGCAAAATGCTTACCCTCTAGAAGGGACTGTAGGAGAAGAGAAATCAGAAAACAAGGACCAAATGATGACATATACATCCTTTCTCGGCTAACTGAAAAGGCAAGGTGGTTCCTCTAACACAGGCACCTGTTCTGTTTTGGCAGCATGGACTTCAGAATGCAGGCATTTGTGCTGGATAGTTTTGTGTCAGCTTGACACAAACTAAAGTCACCTGAGAGGAGAGAATCTCAGTTAAGAAAATGCTCCCAGAGATGGGGCTGTAGGCAAGACTATAGGGCATTTTCTTGATTAGTGATCAATGGGCGAGGGCCTAGCCCATTATGGGTGGTGTTATCCCTGGGTTGGTGGTCCTGGATTGTATAAGAAAGTGGACAGAGCAAACCAGTAAGTAGTGCCTCTCCATGGCCTCTGCATCAGTCCCTGCTTCCAGCTCCCGCCCTGTTTGAGCTCCTGTCCTGACTTCCATCAATGGTGAACAATGCTGTGGAAGCATAAGACAAATAAATCCTTTCCTCTCTAGCTTGCTTTTTGGCCATGGTGTTTCATCACCACAATAGTAACCCTAGGTAAGCCAGTATCATGGTCAAACCTTCACAGCTGGTGGGCCCTGGTGATAGTACTCAGTTCTGCAGGCTTTTTTTTTTTTTTTTTTTTTTTTTTTTTGATTTTTTGAGACAGGGTTTCTCCGTAGCTTTTGGTTCCTGTCCTGGAACTAGCTCTTGTAGACCAGGCTGGCCTCAAACTCACAGAGATCCGCCTGCCTCTGCCTCCCGAGTGCTGGGATTAAAGGCGTGCGCCACCACCGCCCGGCTTCTGCAGGCTTTTGAGTGAGCCCGAGTCTTACCTTGCTAAGAATAGGAATCCACGATTCTCTCTGCCAAAGGAGTTTATGTACTTTCAGAAGCAAGGCCTCAGCAATATGCTTCTATTAACTTTTCACATTCAGGGAATGGTTGGTGTGAAGGTTTGAATAGGAACGGCCCCCAAAGACCCATGTGTTTGAATGCTTGTCCCATAGGGAATGGCACTGTCAGGAGGTGAGGCCTTGCTGAGGGAAGTATGTCACTGAGGAGGCAGGCTCTGAGGTCTCATATGCTCAAGTTACATCCAGTGTGGCACAGTCTCCTTCTGCTATCTACGGAATCCAGATGTAGAACTCTCCGCTCCTTCTTCAGCACCATGTCTGCCTGCATGCTGCCATTCTTCCCACCATGATGATAATGGACTAAACCTTTGACCTATAAGCCAGCCCCACTTAAAAGTTCTCCTCTATAAGAGTGGCAGTGATCATGGTGTCTCTTCACAGCAGTAGAAACCCTAAGACAGTTAGCTAACATACAGACTCTGCTCCTCCTGGAGCACTGGTTTGGAGTAAGTAGAATAGTTTGAAGTTCCCATTGTTTCCATTGGAAGGAGAAAGTATTAGCTATTCATCATGAATGCCAGCAAGTGTTTCCTAAGTATCAGCCTTAGGACAGACGAGAAAAAAAGGGGGGGTCTCCTAAATCTTAATTCAGCAAGAACATTGGATTTTAAAGAAAGTTGTTTAAGATATTACAGAGAGGATAGGATGCACCTCATCTACCTGTTGAGAAAAAGAATGGCCTCTAGGTAGGCCACCCTGGTAACTGCTCACAGATGTCAGAAGATGGTGCTGATACTTGAAGGTGTTTCTAAGATCAACAGATGCATACTATCATCATACTGATATGGACACAGCAGACCCTTCCATGACACACCTGGGGCTCTATGCCCACTAAGGTGCCCGGCTCTTAAGTAAGATCCTCATGGTGGAATCTTCAAGAATTTTAAGGCAGCCTTATGTTTTCCACCCCTATCTCCTGTAGAAGATACGAGAAAGAATATAGCCTGCTCAACTTCTCAGACAATTGTTCATGATCTATGTTGAGTGTGAGGGATGTTAGCTACAGAAGGACAGCCAGAAGCCCTTAATTCTTTTGCGTTCATGTGTGTTTCTGTCTCTGACCATGTTCCTCTCTCCAGAGTGTGTGGTTAACATGAAACCCTCTCTCCATTTAGTAATTGTGCTTTTCTTTCTGGTTCTTTATTACAGATGAATCCTCTCTTCCTTTATATGTGGTGTGTGAGAGGGGGTGAGTGTGTATGTGTGTGTGTTCGGGTAGTTCACCCCTACCTACATATATTGTGGCCAGAGAAGGATGCCACGTGTCTTCCTCCACCGCTCTTTACTTTATAGCCTTAAGGTCTCTCAATTAACCAGAAACTATGCACTTAGGTTAAGTTGACTGGTCAGCAAACTCTCAAGGTCCACCATCTCTGATCTTGACTCCACAGTGAGAGATTAAAGGCTTGTATGGCTTTGACAAGCTTTTATGTGGGTGCTGGTGATTCCAACGCAGGTTTTAATACTCACCTAGGAAGCACTACTCTTATCTACAGAGCCTTCCGCCTGCCTCTTAATCCTATTTTCCTGAGACTCAGTTGGATTTATTTGGAAAACATTTCCAAGCCCAGTATAATAGCAGCCCATCAGGAGACTTGCTCTGATCATTGGAATGGTTGGCTGTTGAAGACATCTTTTTCATCAACATCCAGCATCTTAAGGGGTCACCCTAGCGGAAATCATCATTGGTGAAGTTATATAATAGATACGCAGTAAAAATAATGTGTTATTTTTCATACATATCTCTAGCACCCAGTACTCTTTTGACAGGGTTTAATTTATTTTAAAATAATGATTATATTTATAAAAGGTCACAGAAATCACAAGGAAGTTCTGTGTACTTTTCATCCATTTTTCCTCACACCATCTCGCCTTGATGGTGTACAGTACCTGAACAGCCAGCAACTTGATACTGATGCAATCTCTTGTGTGTAGATTCCTGCAGTCATCATAATTAAGATCAGGAACAAGTCTGTCATTATGGCAACCCCTCCCCAGGGATCCTCTGTGGTCACAGGTTCCACCACCATCACTGCTGCCACCACCTCTATCTCTGCAAGAATCCTAGTGACAGATGGTCATTAATCTCTTTTCAGTCTGATGGTGTTAAAATAGAATAACAGAGCATTTGTGTGATTTTGATCTGGAATGTCCCCAGAGAGTTTTATATAAAAGCTTGTCCACCCAGGTAACAATACTGAGAATTAGTGGAACCTTTAAGAAGGACCTCCTGGGACATCGTTATGTAATTGCAATCAAGCCCTTTGGAGGGAGTGCTGGACCCCAGTCTTCTCCTTTACCCCTTTGCTTCTTGACTGGTGATGAGGTGACTGGTTTTAATTTACCACATGTTCCCTGCCATGAACATCCTCACCAGAGACCCAATGGGATGAGCAGATCATGATCTGGAACCTCCAAACCTATAGCCAAAGTGGCCTTCTACCAGGACTTTTCTTTTAGGCCACCAATCAGTTCACAAATCATGACACAAAGACTTATTAGTTATGAATGTTCAGCCTTAGTTTATGCTTGTTCATGGCTAGCATTTTTACACTAATTTGAATTAGCCTGTTTCTCCTCATCTACGCTTTGTCTTAGCCTATTTCTCTTAACCTATATTTTGCCTTGGGACTTTTTATCTTCCTATATCTTTATCTTTCTTTATCTTTCCTTTCTGTATATCTTTGTGTCTTCTGGCTAGCAGCTGCCTGGCTGGCCTGGGCATCTCCCTCATTATCTTCTCCTCCTTCTTTTCTCCTTCTTCTTCTCTTCTCTTCTCTTCTCTTCTCTTCTCTTCTCTTCTCTTCTCTTCTCTTCTCTTCTCTTCTCTTCTCTTCTCTCTCCTCTCTGTCTGCCAGCCCCACCTATCCTTTCTTTGCCTAGCTATGGCCCATTCAGTCCTTCATTAGATCAATCAGGTGCTTTAGACAGGTGAGGTAAAACAACAGCACTTCTTTTCATAATTAAACAGATGCAACAGAAACAAATGTAACACATACATAAGTCACTATCAAAGGCAGTAGAAACAAATGTAATATACTTTTACATAGTTAAAATAATATTCCTTAACCTGACCCTTTCTCTGTAAGTTTACAATCTCGGGTACTTTGTTATGTTAAGGAATGTGCCATGAATAGAGTATGGTACCTTTTGATGTTGGTCTTTCCTGTTCAGTATGATGCCCTTGAGATTCACTGCCATTCCACAGACAATTTGTTTTCATTGTTCTAAGATATTCTTTTTTAATGTATTCCCAGAGCCTATTTACTGATACTAGTGTGGAGGAATATTTTATTTATCCCTGATTTTTAGTTACTGTAATACAGTTGCTACAAACATCCATGCATAACCTTGTGTTTACATATAACTTCTTGCTTTTTCTAGATAATACCTAGGAATGCAATTGCTGATTTTATGGTAAATACTTTTAGTTTTTAAGATAGCAAACTTGTTTATCAAAGTAACTGGGCAATTTCACATCCTCACCAACAATATGTGACTAGATCTATGTATTCCCATCCTCCCCTTGAGTTTGTGCTTACTCTTACATTTCAGCTGTTTTAATAGGCATGTAGCAATAACTCATTACATTCTTAATTTGTTCTTTCCAACAGCCCAATATGATAGTTAATTTTGATTGACAGTATGACTGGATGAGGAGAAGCCTTTGGGCAATGATGAATAAACTTGTAAGGAATTTACCAGAAGGATTAACTAAGGGAGAAAATACCTGCCCTGAATGTGGATGCACCATCCCATAGGGCCTGATCCCAGACTACAAGCCAGCTGAGCACATTAGCATTCCTTTTTCTCTGCTTCCTAATCCACCAAGAGGTGATAAAGTCACAGGAAGAAGGCGCCATCACCACATGGCTCCTCTCCATGATGGACTGTGCCTGCTAACACAGGAACCAAGATAAAGGTCTTCCTTCTTTATGTCACTTCTTGTGAGTGTTTTGTGACAGCAACAGGAGCATGTACTAATGCAACTATGACATCAGCCACCTCCCCAATGCTCATTTGTCATCATTTCCATCTGCTCATCAGAATATCTACCCTGCCTTTTGTGTTTGTCCTAATTGCACTCTTAAATTACTATTTCATTCTGCCAATTTAAAAATATACCTTAGCTACTAATACCTGGTTATACATTTATTGTCTGTAAATATTTCATCTCAATGCATGGCTTTATCAGCCTATTACCAGGTTCTTTTTTACTTTGATGAATGAAGTCTAGTGAATTGGCTTGTTTTTTTTAAATGATATATATGTATGTTTTCCAATATGACTAAGAAAAGGCCTTCAATAAGTTCTATATTCAGAAAATTCTATGCTATTTCAAAACATTTTACAGTTTTGTGCTATACATTCAAGTCAATGGCTCATTTTAAGCTGACTTTGTGTAAAGATTTGGTCAATTTTCCTTTTAGCCTATTTTCCAGCTGTTCTGGAACCTAGTGTCAAAAGAACTATTCTTCTTCCATTGAATTAATTCATTTTTTGTCAAAAAATAAATGGACCATATTTGTGTGAAACGATTTGTGGCTTACTCTGCTCCACTGACCTATGCTTTTGTTCCTTTGTCAATACCACACAGGCTTGACTAATGCTGTTTTATACAACAGATGTCCTCATTGGACACAGGGTCCCTTCCATTTGATTTTCATTTTCAGAATTATTTAGCTATTCTAATTACTTTTCCTTTGCATGTAATATTTTTTGTTTTATGTGCATGGGTGTTTAGTCTGCAAATGTGTCTATGCACCTTGAGCATGCAGTACCCAGCGAAGCCAGAAAAAGGCATGAAATCCCCCTAAAACTGAAGCTACAAACAGTTATGAGCTGCTATTGGTTGCTGGGAATGGAACCCAAGTCCTCTGAAAGAACAGTCAGTGTTCTTTTTTTTTCATTTTATATTTTTTTTTCAAAAAAGAAAAAAAAAACTAACTTTTTTTCATTATACATACCAATCCAAGTTCCCCCTTCCTCCCCTCCTCCCATGCCCTCCACATACCCTCATGTTGTAAGGAGGGGCTGCTTGTTCGTCCCAGCTGCCTGGCTAGCTTAGCCCTGAAATAACCACAGAGAAACTATATTAATTAAATCACTACTTGGCCCATTAGTTCTAGTTTCTTATCGGCTAATTCTTACATCGTAATTTAACCCATTTGTATTAATCTGAGTATTGCCACGTGGCAGTGGCTTACCAGGTAAAATTCCCAGGATCTCTCTCTGGTGGATCCATGGCATATCTCCGACTCCGCCCTTCTTTCCTCCCAGCAATTAATTCTGTCATCCCTGCCTACCTAAGTTCTGCCTTATCAACAAGCCCAAAGCAGTTTCTTTATTAACCAATGAAAGCAACACAAAGACAGAAGGACCTCCTACACCGCCCTCCCATCCAACCCCCCCCCATACAATTCTCAGAGAGGGTAAAGCACATTTTGACAAAGAAGCTAAAATTACACAATGGGAAAAAATATCTTCAACTAATGGCTGGCATAACTGGGTGTCAACATGTAGAAAAATAAAAATAGATCCGTATCTTTCCCCATGCACAAAACTCAAGTCCAAATGGATCTCAATATAAATCTAACCACATTGTTCCTGATAGAAAAGAAAGCAGGAAGCAGTCTTCGAAGTATGGGCACAGGAGACCACTTCCTAAATATAGCCCCAGTAGCAAGACACTGAGAGCAATAATAAATAAATGAGACCTCCTAAAACTGAGAAGCTTCTGTAAAGCAAAGGACAAGGTAAATAAGACAAAAAGGCAGCCTACTGTATGTGGCTTCACATCAAACAAAGGACTTATCTCCAAAATATATAAAGAACTCAATAAATTATACATCAAAATTTCAAATAACCCACTTAAATATTGGGTATGGAACTAAATGGAGATTTCTCAACAGAAGAATCTCAAATGGCCAAAAGATACTTAAGAAAATGTTCAACATCCTTAGCCATCAGAGAAATGCAAATCAAAAGAACTCTGAGATACCATCTCATGCTTCTTGTCAGAATGGTTAAGATCAAAAACACCAATGATAGCTTATGCTAGAGAGGATGTGGAATAAGGAAAACACTCCTCCATTGCTGGTCGGAATGCAAACTTGTTCAACCACTTTGTAAATCAATATGGCGGTTTCTCAGAAAGTTGAGAATCAACCTCCCACAGGATACAGCAATACCACTATTGGGCATATACCCAAAAGATGATCAATCATCCTACAAAGGCATTTGTTCAACTATGTTCCTAGCAGCATTATTTGTAATAGCCAGAACCTGGAAACAACATAGATTCCCCTCAACTAAAGAATGGATAAAGAAAATGTGGCACATTTACACATTAGAATACTACTCAGCTGTAAAAAAAAATGACATCTTGATTTTTGCATGCAAATGGATGGAGTTAGAAAGCATTATCCTGAGTAAAGTAACCCAGGATACTCACTCACTCCTGAAGTGGATACTAGTTATAAACAAAGGATAATGATCCTATAGTTCATGATTCTAGAGAAGTTAAGTAATAAGGTGAACACTAAGAAAAACATATAAGATCCCATCTGAAAAGTCAAATCAGACAAGATCACCTGACAAAACTGGGAGCATTGGGGTCGGGGGAAAAGGGAGGGTAGAAGGAGAAGAAGAGGGAAGAAGGGGAGGGTTGAGGAGAACTTGAGGAAATGGGATAGTCAAAAAGGAGGAAGGACAGAGATGAGAGCAAGGAAAGAGATACTTTGATTGAGGGAGCCATTATAGGGTTAACAAGAAACCTGGCTCTAGAAATATTTCCAGGAATCCACAGGATAACCCCAGCTAAGACCCTAAGCAATAGAGGAGAGGGGGCCTGAACTGGCTTTTCCCTGTATCTTAAATATCACCATAGAACCTTCATCCAACAACTGATGGAAACAAAGGCAGAGACCTGCATTGGAGCATAGGACTGAGCTTGCATAGCCCAGTTAAAGAGTGGGAGGAGTGAGAATATGAGCAAAGAAGTAAGACCATGATGGGTACACCCACTGAAACAGTTTACCTGAGCTAATGAGAGCTCACCAACTCGTCAGTGTTCTTAACCACTGAACCATCTCTGTACCCCCTGAATAAATTTAAAAAATCTTTTTATATATCCAAACTTTCTTGCTTGGATTTTTATAGAAACTACAGTAAGCCTTTATACCAATCTGATTAATAATAAACTCTTTACCTCCTGGAATCTTCTAATAACACTGGAATCTTCTGGTACTGATTATCTCTCTCTACTTGTTGGAACTTCTTTCTTTTATTGTTATTTTGTAGTTTCGAACATATGAATTTTCTACAAATTTTAAAATAGTTTTATTAAAGTTTTGAGACTTTCATGCACTTTATTTGGATCGTATGCACCCTACCTCCTCCCAGATATGCCCCCAGATCCCTCTCTCTCGAACTTCATGTTCTCTATATCTTATCTCTTCCTCTGTAATGACAGGAACACTGCACAAAACCATGCCAAGCAACCTCCTAGCACAGAGTGGGAAGGTTTTCACCAGCCTTCACCCATAATTGCAGAGCAGTGGACAGTTGATGGCTTCTGGGCATTGGAGAGTCATTTTCCTGTAAGGGTGTGGCTCCTGATAGACTGAATGGCATCACACCCAGAAGTGTATAGACAGAATAGATTCAAGCATATTCTGTCAGATTTCTAACATGTTTTGTTAGAAATTTTGTTACAACTGTAAATGGTATTGCATTTATAGCAATGTGTTCAATGCATATACACACAAACATAACTGACTTAGGCCTATTGTAAATATAACTTGCTCAAATCATCTTTCTGTAAATTCCTTGAAAATATTTTATTATATTCCAGTTTTCTCAGGGGTGTGTGTTTCTGAGTGGCCGTTGTATCTTGACAAGTGGTTTTTCTGCATCAAGTAATAACGACAATCTAACTTTCATTCTTTAGCTCAATCAAATGATGAATTGTGTTGGTTTGTCAAAATGTGACCCAGGTTTCCAGCTCTGTAATTAAAAGCATTATTGATTTTAAAAATTACATGTATTTATTGTATCAAGCTAGTTGCAATTGACAGCTGCAGGGGGAGGGAGAGTCACATTCCTCCAGTGGAGTGACGCTGAGTTTATCAACCACACTCCAGGGCAGGCACTATGGTGTTTTCACACTGGGGTGTGTGTGTGTGTGTGTGTGTGTGTGTGTGTGTGTGTGTGTGTGTGTCAGGGGGTGGGACTGTTAGTTTTATTTTGGTTTTGGTTTTCTCTTTCAAGAGAGAGAAAGGACATTAAGTTAGGTAGTAAGGGATGAGAAGGAATAAGGCCAAAATACATTGCATGTAATTCTAGAAAATAAAACTAGATAAAAAAAAAATACAGTACATTCTCCTAGACTCCGAGTTCCTGATAAACAGTATATTCTTTTCCTGATCATCTCTCCCCTGTGAGTAATAGAAGATGCTAATTTCTTGCTGACCACATTAAGGAGCCTCCTGTCTTTGGAATTTAGAAGTTACTTGTGATATGTTCTGTTAGAGATATATTTATCTTTTCTGGAATTGACTCTATTTATTGAGTTTTTAGTCATAAGCCCTTTGCCAGATTTGGGGAGTTTTAAGCCCTTATGTCTTGGAATAGTTTTTCATCCTGATTTCTTTCACTGTCCTCTGAGAGTGATGAAGCTGGTGGTGTGAGGGCTTTGTCCACGTGGGCCTGACACGTTCTTCATTTTCCTATTTATTTCCTGTCTCTCTTTCAGGTTTGTGCTTAAGCTCATTGATTCTTACTCATACCTCCAAGATCCCTCTGCTTAGTCAATTTTTTCAGGTTTTGCTTCAGTATTTGTAATACTTTGTTATAAAAATGTCATTTTGTTTTCGCCAACTGTATATTTCTTTGCTGTCACTTTCTTTTGTTTTCTGCGTCTTCATTTGTTTCCATTGCTGTCTCTGTTCCTCACTAAGACGTTTCTATATGTCTCCTTCTACATTTCTATCTGAGAGGTCTGGAAGGTGTCTCCTTGGGGATGGATTCTGTTGGTGGCCCTTGTGTTTCAGTCCAGTTGATACCTCTCTGATTGATAACATTTGACCTTTGGGGATATATGTTAAGACTCTGAATCTCATCAAAGTTATGGTTCCTACCAGTTCTTCTCTGACAATGCTCCTAAGGAGAATAAAGAAGAACCCTATCATTAGTGTCAGCTAGAGGAGACTTTTAGGACTTCCACTCATCTGTGCGGGTATTGGGTGGAGACAGGACTCCTTACCACTGACGGATATAACTAGAATCTCAGGGAACCCCATGACATTCCTGCTAATACTGCTTGCCTGGGAGGGGAGCCACATTTCCATCCCCATGTGGCCTTCATGGACACTGCAGATGACTTCATTGCTGCTGGGAGCTAGCGAATGTTCCAAGTTTCCATTAGGTCTTTTCTGCCCAGGGAAATGGGAACCTTGAACTCTGACCTCACCTCCCAAGTGCTGGGATGACAATGAATGCGAACATCCCCATCTTTATTTGGTGCTGGAGACTGAACTCAGGGCTTTGTACATGCTAGGCAAGCAGTCTACTGACTCCGCCCCAGCTCCAGTCCCAAAGAGAAAAATTCTAAATACACTGGACTAGCAATTTATTTTTTTCCCTACTAACTTTAACTTTTTATATTAAAACAATTACAGATCCATAGCACTGGAGAGAAATATCTCAGAAAGTCTTCTGTACTATTTATCAGTCTCCCGTGATACTGCTATTTTCACAGCTGTAGTTCCTCAACACAACCATAGCCCTATGCTTATTCATTCCATCAGTTGTAAGTGCCCTCTGGATTTGGGGTGTGGATGTGTAATTCCTTACAACTATGCTGTATGTTCAGTTCCACCGAGATCACAGTGCTCAGCAGCGCTGTCACAGGCTGCAGTCTCTCTACAGCAATACTGCTTGCCCCATTCATGACCACTTCTTCAGTTGGGCTATTTTGTGAAGATTACATAGATAGGAATTGTTCTTTATGAAATATTTTTGGGATGCAATTTAATTTCCTTTTGGCTCACCCAAGTGTGGAGTACAGTGACAACCCACTCCTTTAATTCCTGAGATGTGTTCTATGAACAAATGTACCACAGTTATTTAATAATTTATCCACTAACAAACGTATAAGAAATTTCCCTATTATGAATATGTATTAATATTTGTGTACAAGATTCAAAAAGGAAATACGCCTTCAATTCTCTGGGGATATACACACAGGGCTCAATTGTTGGTTCATGCAGTTACGTCCAATTTCAGATTTTAAAAGAGCTGTGTAATAGTTTCTCAGAGTGGCTATGATTTGCATCCCTAGGGGCAGAAGTGAGCTGTTTCTACAAACTCTGTGTGTGTGTGTGTGTGTGTGTGAGAGAGAGAGAGAGAGAGAGAGAGAGAGAGAGAGAGAGAGAGAGAGAAAGAGAGGGATAATAAGGAGAGGGAAAGAGAGAGAAATAAGATCTGTCTATGTGTCCTTAGCTGGCTTTCAACTCCATCTGTAGACCTGACTGATCTCAGACTCACAGAGATCCACCTGCCTCTGTTTCCAGAGTGTTGAAATTAAAGGTGTGTGCACCACCACACCCAGTTTCTCTTCATTCTCCTCCAACAATTTTTAATTACTTGTTTTTACTGATATAATTCACTCTTTCAAACTGAACAACTCAGTGGCTTCTAAAATACTCACAAGTGAAATACTTACCGTTGTCTAATTATAAATTGAAATAAAGAAACCCTGTACAGTCATCACTCATCAACCACTTTTAAATTTCTGAATTTTTTTTTTCTGATTCTTTATAAAATGTTCTGAGTCTTTTTCCGACCTGAGATTATAGAATCCGAGTGAACGCGGCGAAAACACCCTGAAGTAGAACGTGCTTGGAGTCACGGCTGCTTATTGGCTTAAGTCTGTTTGTTCATGGCTGCATCCCTTGGTGCCCAGAGCAGCTTCTGACACACATCTGTTGCTTCATGTTCAGCTTTCAGAGTAAACGAAATAAGGGATTGCAAATGAATGAAACAATTCCAGGAGGCCCTTGTACTGAAGCAGAGCCTCCGTTCCCACTCTTGCTAAACATCAATAACCCAGGAGCTTGTTACAGTGGCACATTCATAGGCTCTGTACAGATACCTGAGATGGAGCCTCCAGGTCTGTGGTCTGAGAGTATTTGTTTTTTTGTTCAATACTCCTGTGCTCCTGGTGTGTCTAGTCCTATGTCTGCATAGCTCCTGCTCCATGTGCAGTCCAAACCCCTGGCAGCAGCTGGAGACATGAGAGATAGGACAGTCATTCTAACCAAAGACCTTCCTGGGAAGCAAACCAGGAAGTGAGTGCTTTGATGATAAGGGAACAGAAACTTGAATTCAGATGCTGAAGCTGAACCCTGAATTCAATGTTGAACACATTGTCTGACTTTGCCACATTTCCTTATTTTTTTTTTTTTTGTGAAGTGGAGAGAATAACAGCATTCAACCCAAATTACTGTTATGAGGATTAAATGAGAAAAACACACCACATATGCATGTACACATGTTCACATGTGTATATGTGTGCAGACACATACAGCTGGACCATACCACTGTTTAACTTCCAATCTTCAATACAGAGAATGAGACCTAAGATTCTCATTAAAGTGCTCTTAAAACAATATAACACCACACCTCTCTGTTGTAACAGATGTCCTTTCTCCCACTCTTTTTGTAGATTTATTTTATTGATATGCATAATAATAGCCTTCCCTATGACATATA
>NW_026067926.1:522476-640265 GCF_014885135.2 Alexandromys fortis | reverse complement strand
ATATATATATATATATATATATATAATTGTACCTTACTCATATTTGGTCATATTACCCTGTCTTCCTGTCTCTACCATTGCTCCTATCCCTTCACCCAAAATAGTTCCCCTCATAATTTTAAGGTGCATGTGTGTGCATGTGTGTGCATGATTGTCATTGAAGTACTACGATTTATGCCAAGGGCCTGCTGCATGCTGGGCGGTGTCCTACCACTGAGTTGGATCCCTGCCATCTCGTTTTACTTTCTTTTTGACATGGGGTCTCACTTGGATGCCCAGACTGGCTTTGAACTCACTGTAGCCCAGGTCAGCTTTGAACTTACCATCCTCCCATCGTGACCTCTCAAGTAACTTGCATGATAGATGTTCACCCCCAGACCCAGCTTCTCCCACTCATGAGGCAGATGACACTCAGCCTCCATTAGACAGCTTCCCATGCCCCTGGTCTCCTAAGGCAGCACAATCCTCCAGTTTCCTGGGATGCAGTAAGGTTTACTTCCACCTCTGTTTTGCATCTATGCTCAGACATCCTGGAAAATATGACAAATTTATTTCCACTTCACAGTCTTTCTGATTAGCCAGCCTCTTACTGCAGAGTCACAAGTTACCAATGCATCTAGAGGTCAGGAAGGTGGTATTAAACAAGTGAACTGAGTGACCGAGGTTGACACAGTGAAGGTTCAAGGACCCTCATGTCCAAAAGGCCAAATTCATCTTTTCCCCATTGATACCTGACCTCTCCTCATCAGATATGGATTTTTGTAGCAGATATCTGAATTTCAGACTTTTAAAGTAGCCTGGCTAAGCTGATATATGTGTGAGCCAGTATAATATGGCCCATTCTGCCTTCTAGTTCACAGCATTGTACCGGTGACAGTGGCTGGTTCAGAGAGCGTGCCGTGTGAGACGTGTGCACAGAGAGAAAACTGGCTTAAAAATGTTAAAACGTCCTCTGTTGTCTTCTTTAATGGGACACACTGACCATAATGACACATAATGACACTTGTCTCAGGTGTTAGCTCTCAATGTCACCTATTTCCTGGGCTCCTCTACTCCTTGTACTGCATTAAGAGAAATGGGGAATGGTGGACTAGCAAGTGACCAAAGGGGATCCTCTACTCCATTAAGAGAAATGGGGAATGGTGGACTAGCAAGTGACCAGTGGGGATTTTCTCCAGGCCTAAGCATTTGCTAAATCTTTGGAATAAAATAACTTGTGCAAATGCCCATGGGAGAGAGTGAATCAGAGCTTGTAGCCAAGGAGCACCCATGTTATTCATACCCAGGCTTAGGGGATAAAGGGGAGAAGTGCTCAGTTACATCTCAGCTTTGGCCTTCCTCTTCGGCAGGACCGAGAGACTTTGATGAAGAAAGGTAAGATCTGAACCATAGAATTAAAAGGGCTCTATCTAGGCATATTAGGAGCAAAGTGGGGAAAGAAAAAAAGGAAGGAAGGAAGGAAGGAAGGAAGGAAGGAAGGAAGGAAGGAAGGAAGGAAGGAAGGAAGGAAGGAAGGAGGGCAAAATGGTGAGTGAGAGAATAGTGGAGGGGAGAGAAAGTGAAAGAAGGATTCAGATTTCCACTCCAGAAAGATCATTAAACAACTTTTGTAGACCAAGGACCTTCCATTGCAGAAGGCAGAGAAAAATAATCAATTCTGTAACTTGTCCAGTTGGGACAGGTACCTGGATGTAAAAAGGAAAATGCAGTGCCATTAAGACAGCCAGGAAGAACCTTTTCAGCAGGTGCTCTGCAAGCCAGGCTTCAGAGTTCTAGGCAGAGAAGGCCGTACAACAAAAGCTGGGATTGGGGGTGAATTGTGTGCTCAGCCCAAGCACTGAGAGGATTATAAGAGGGGCTAAAGAGAAGCTCAGCAGAACCAAAAATACAAAACCCTCTGAAAGCCTCTGGAGCCAGCACGGGACCCTGTCCAAGGTCCTGACACAGGGCACCTGGCTGAAGAACGACCAAGAGATCCCTCGGGACCAGCACAGAAGCTACTCTGTCAGAATGCTCCTATAATCATTCAGATGAACAAATGCATGCACCACCACCTGTTAATTTGTTGAGGTGAACAAGACACTGCATATAAGATTTCACAAAAGGTAACGGCATGCATCCATCTCAGAGTAGCCTTAAGGTAAGAAAGCATCCTCTTTCTCCACAGTTGGGCTGAGTGACTGCATGCAAAGCATGCACAAACCAAAGCCGGCCCTGTCAGATCTCAGATGCTCCTGTTCGTAGTTCCTTCTTCCTTCCCTGCCCTCTGGAGTCCAGAGCCCTGGAGGAGATTCCCACACTGAATCAGGAACCCAGTCGTGGCAAAGCAGTGGCTGTCTATCCTCCTGGTTAGCACTGTTGTTTGAGGCTGGATAACAACAGCTGGGGTTTGTGACCATCTGCATTCCATGGTCTGAGTCTATTCCATCTCTACCTGATTTTCCAAAACAATGAGGGGAGGGTCCCATCTCTGTTTCCTAGCAGTGATTCCCCAGTGCCTGAAGAAAATCCACCCTGGTGAGTTGGAAGAGTCACAGCTGGGGAGGGCTGAAGCTGCCCAGGAGTTCTCACCCCTGATCCTGCTTTTGTAACTTTGTTTCACATTTAACATTACTTCAAATTAGACAAAAATAGCTATAGCACCAGCAGACAAAAAGATAAATAATCAAAGCAAGCCTGGCTGCCCTCTGCTACTGCTGTCATTCCTGAAGCCACCTTGCCTTGTCTCCGGTTCCCAAAGCTCTGGATGCTCCACCAGACCCTCCAGAATAAGTGTCTGGCAGCACTGGAGTGTGGGTGATGCTGGCTGCCAGGCTTTCCAAGAGCCTGCGCCATCAGCCAGTTCCCCCCTTCGGTGCCAGCGCCTCAGCAAGGCAATTGAAGGATTTTATTATAATGGCACTTTGCGGAGCTCACTCAACCCGTCAAAATAATTGTTTGACTTAATGTGAAATCTGAGCTTCGCAGCTGCAGGAGGCTGTCCTCGGCGGGATCGTGGGGCTGGCTCCTGGCACTGCCGGTGAGCATCTCAGAGTCTGGAATTAACAGCAGTTTCCAAGCCTCCCTAATTAGTTACAGTGCCGCCCGAGGTGTCATCTTATTTTATTTTATTTTATTTTTTTATGAGCCAAATAACATATTGCCGCTTAAGTTTCTGGAAGACAGGGAGCTATAAATAAAACTACAATTTACTTGAAGTCTATCACACAGATATCCCAAGTTCAGAAGTTAGTTTTTTCTTTGACTAATGAAATAAAACTTTGCAGAGCTTACTTACGGATGTGAACATTGCAGCTCTATAGAGAGAAGGAATTCTCCAAAGGCCATGCATGGAGACTGCAGCTGAGCGATGATCTCCTTATCGTAGGGTGCTCACAAGAGCTGGAGTCCACAGGTCCTGTGAAGAGCTGCTCTGCTGCCTCCCACCCAGGAGGCCACTGGCTCCTTCCTTCCCATCCCAGACCTTGGCCTCCCTGAGAAGGGTGGTACACATGCTACTTCTCTTGCAGAAAGTTTTGAAAACACTAAAGCAGTCCAAATGGTTTATGCCTGTGACTAGTGATGTGATGTTATCATTACAGGGTTGATCTCTGGAGCCAGACAGCTTGACATCAAACTTCCCGTTTGCCGTTACATGCTAGCAAAAGAGAATCCTTCAATCTGCAGCTCACTTTCTTCACCAGGTGAAAACAACGCAATCAGCCCAGGTGGTTTATGTACGCGACTGAGTGTCATTCATTGAAAAAGAATGAAATCCTGCAGTTTGTTACATGATGGTTAGAACCGGAGGTCCCACTGAGAAGTCAACTAGGCCAAACATGGAAAGTCAGAAATAAATCCAACCTGATTTCCAGAGGCTAGGGAGGGTGGAGAAAGGAAAGTAGAGAAAAGCTGAAGCTGATCAAAGTACACTGTACATGTGTGGGGATTTAATTCCAGTAGTATAATTAATTTACTCATCAGAAACTTTAAAAATAAATGGGTTACAGCTGTAGCTCAGTAATGGGGTGTTTGTGTAGCCTTCACGGGCCCTAGGTTCGATCCCAGCACTGCCTTACGAAGTGATAATAAATAAATTCAATTAATGGACAAAGAACAGCATGAGCTTAACTGATACTGTAAAAGTGCTTATAACTCAGAGAGCATGGGGCACATTCTTCCCACATGTTACACAGCGTGCATCTTAAACCATAACTCAGAGAGCATGGGGCACATTCACCCCACGTGTTACACAGCGTGCATCTTAAACAGGCAGCAAAGACATTCGGAGTTACATGGATCGAGGCTCTCGTGGATCAAGGTGTGTGAGCCATCAAATGTCACATTTCTTAAAGAGACCTCCGTTCTACTCGTAATACTAAAGTATGTAGATGGTACACAATTAGAACAAAAGATTGAAAAACACCAAAACACTAATCTATAAAAAAAAAATCCTGTGTGCAAAAAGTATCCAAGGCACATCTGCCAGTCCCCAAAGGCTGTAATGCAATGCTTTGGGGTCAGTGGGTCTAGCTTTGAATGCACTCTTCTGTTAAGGAACTCTGGGAGCCTGACAAGTCCCTTCACTTCTCTGGGCTTGAATTTTATGTGCTCTAAAGGTGCAGCTATGATAGGTGCACTGAGCGTGAACTCATGCTCACTTTCACTAAGGGCTTAGTGCAATGCCTGCTGGGTACAAAAAGTCTCTGAAGGGCTGCTGGGTCCTTCTGGGACTACAAGCATCCAGGCTCTTTCCTGGTGTTCCCCAGCAATGGGATAAAGATGCTGCTGACTGCTATTCCAATACTGTACATTTGCCTTAGAATCCAACCATAGGTCAGATGGAGCCTGATGGGAGGGGTCATGTGGGGAGCTGGCAACTGCTCCTTGGGTCTTAGCAGATGTATGGATGGTGTAGGTGCCCCTGGCCAGCTCCAAGGTGCCCAGACATGTTTAAGGATGCTCTTGCCTCAGTAGACAGCTCAGCAAGGCGTGCTTTCTTCTTGAGCTGGCTCCTGTCCCACTGTCCCACTATCACCAGGAAGGGTAAAGAATTTGCATGCAAAAAATGCTACCAGAGAGTGCATCTCACCACTCCAAGGTTTCATCTTTAGCTCAGTGGCACCAGACAGTGGAGAGTGGTGAGCTCAGCATCCCCCTTCAGCACCCAGGGGTCAAGGCCATGTCATGACCTGCAGCTCTTAGCACTCAGCAAAACCCCCAGCGCGCCTGACATGAAATACATTTCTGTCCAAAATGCCTTTCCAGTGTCTAATCTGAATCTTTTGTGTGGTACATGGGACGTATTTCTCCCCAGGTCCCAGGAACACTGGAGCAGACTCTACTTATTTATGCAGAATGAAAATAAGGATTGCATTGCCAGGCCAGCTAAGCATGCAGCATGTGTCAGCCTGCCAGGAGCAGGTCTGAAGAGGCTACCAACACCACTGGCTGTCCAATAGTCTTCTTAGGGATGACAAATGTCCTAAATCACTGTGGGAAGGTGTGCACAAAAGCATCATGGAGCCCCACACAGTGCCTATAAATGCTAGCAGCAGCCAGAGAAAGAGGAGGGAGCTGATTCTCCAGTGCAGATAAAAGCATTGTCCCTCACGGCTTCTCATTCACCACACCTCTAGCTAATCAGTGTCATTTAAACATAGAGAATTTGTTGTTCGGGTACCGCTTTGGAAGCCTGAGGTGCCAACAATATAGCAAAGGCTAAGAAACAAAATCAAGAGGCTGGAAAGATGGCTCAGTAGTTTAAAGCATTTGCTTCTCTTGCAAAGGACCCAGCATTGGCAATGGCCTTGCAGAACATGCAAGGCCATGCATACTGAAGCCAACTTGACCGGAAAGGAGCTCAACAAGAATTTTAAAGAAATCACTTCACCCACTACTATTCTTCCACAGTGCCCAGGAAATGGGAGGAGCCATTTACCTCATTTCATAAGGAAACTGAGATGTTGGGGAATATGAACTCACACTGCTACTACAGACACAAGCCCAGTTCTCTCCTCTGTCTATGAGTTTTCTAAGGGTTTGTAACCACGGTGTGTGCTGCTTTAACAAGGGGAAGTGAAGACCTTACAGCACGGGGGCTGGAAGGCCAGGGATGCAGGGAAAACTTCTGCAGCCCATCCCCTTTTTTTGCTGGTGGTCACTTTCTTTTTAGGCCTTACATGTTCCCTTTGCCAGCGTACACACATGCCCCCTGTGCATTCGAATCTTTTTATTTTTTATTTTTTGGTTTTTCAAGACAGGGTTTCTCTGTGGTTTTGGAGCCTGTCCTGGAACTAGCTCTTGTAGACCAGGCTGGTCTTGAACTCACAGAGATCCGCCTGCCTCTGCCTCCCGAGTGCTGGGATTAAAGGCGTGCACCACCACTGTCAGGCCCAAATCTTGTATATAAAAGCACATACTGTAAGATCGAGTGATGGCCCATACTACCAGCCTTGTTTACATGAGAACATGCCCCTCAGGCAGTCACCTTCTGAGATGGCAGGGCCTGAACACACGGGTTTCAGGGTGATATGTTCCATCCCATCATGGTCCACCATTGGACCTGTTGGTCTACTCACCAGTGCAATCACTACCAAACCCATGCCCATCCAAAGGAACATCGGCTCTAGGTTTCAGATCTCACCATCTAAGCCAGTTGTAGATGAGAATCCAGGTGTGGTTCGCCCTAAGTTAGGATTCCTATCTGGTCATGAACAGTAAAGCCACAAAGTGGCATAGAATCAAAATATAACAATGACACAGGACTGTGTGGATGCCTGGTTTAAAAGGGAGGAACTGGAAAAAAAAGGCTCTTAGCCCTGTATTAGGTGGGGCTTTCTGGAGAAACAGAACCAAAGGGACGTTAGTAAATTGTGTTAAGAAAAGGGAGTTAGTAAATTGGCCCAGACCATAGGGCCTGGAGAGTCCAACAATGGCTGACTATATGGCAGAGAGGCTGAGAACCTGATACCTGCTCGGTCTGTGACATTGAGCATCAGTGAGTTACTGAAGGCCTAGAAGATCTCCAGAGAGTCTGTGGTCTTAAGTCAACATTGGAACATTGAAGCATTTGGAGTCTCATCTCATGGCTGTGGCAGGCAAGCAAGCAGACAGGAGCACTCTGACTTTTCCTCAGATCCTACTATATCAGCACTGCCCACTGGAAGGCACTGCCTACCTGGCAGGCAGGTCTTTCTCCTCAGTTAACCCCTTCTGGAAACATAATCGCAGATGTGTCCTGAAGTTGTATCCCTTGGGTGATTCCAAGTTGCAATAGGCTGACAGTGAAGACTAACCACTGCAGGTCGGGAACAAAGCAGGATCATCAAGGTGGCATGCTCACCCTCCAGAGAGGATGAGGTAGTGCTGTCTTCGAGCTCTCTGTCCACTAGAATCCCAGAGGTGGGGCTTCTTTCCTCCATTCCGCCACACTCTGGGCCTTCTGTCCATGCTGGTGACATCACTGCAGAGACCATTAGATGAGACTACGATTCACTGAATGTTAATCCTACCAGATTGTTTATCAGTCCAGAGCAGGCTTTCATACCTAGCAACATGGGCAGCTGAGAATGTTCTAGACCTTTACACTTGGGTCCTTTGTGCTTAGCATGCTCTTCTCGCACGCCGCTCTCTCCTCTCGCCCTTGCCTTAAGCAACACAGAGAATGCATAACCCCCATTGTCTTCCTCACACCTTCAGCTTCTGAAGTCTTTGCTGGACCTCAAATCCTCCAGGAAGCCGGGAACACACAATCCATCCTTCTCTCCTGTGTGCACTCAGGGTCTCTATCTCCACCCCAGACCTTGTCTGGAGTAACTTTGATGTCCGGTTTTTAATCAAAGATCTCAGCATGGCTTAGGCTTTTTCCAGATTATACCTCAAAATTCTCCCAGACTCTAACTCAAACACAACCCTGTAGTCATAGTACATTTGGAAGTACTTATGACATTAGCACCCAACTTCTAAGCTCTTGGGTCTATACTCTTGCTCAGCATCCCTAACAATATACCACAGACTGGGCAGCTTTAGAGGCAGAGACTGGGCTGGGAAGATGGATCAGTAGGTAAGAGTGTCTAGTAAAAAAACATGAGGATCTGAGTTCAATTCCCTACCACCCACATAAAAAGTTGCCCATGGCCATGCACACATCTCTAAGCTGGTACAATGGGAGACGGGGACAAGTTGGTGGCAGGGGATTGTTGACTACCAGCCTAGCTCCAGGTGCAATTAGATATCCTGTCGCATGAAAATAAGACAGAAAGTGATAGTGTGGGACATGTGACATTTTCCTTTGGCCTCTGCATGTACACAAGTAAACACATCTCATACACAGGCATTTATATACTACACATACACACATGCATACACCACACATGTATGTATACACTACACACATAGATATAGACTATACACATATGCATACAGCACACACACTCATGCACATATCACACACATATGCTTACACATACACACTCCACATATAACAAATATATAAACCACACAATGCACCCATGTGCATATGCACACACATGCACACACACACATACACAAACACACATGTGTCTCCAAAATCAGACATTTATCTTACCATAGTCATATATCCTGGGAAGTACAAGGCCAAGGTATCAGGAAGGCTCAGTTTTTCATGAGGCTTTAGCTGGCTGTCTTCCCTCCAAGTGCTCGTGTGGCCTTTCTTCCTTGTGGGCATCTCCTGTGTCTCTGTCTGTACCCAAGTTTCCCTTCTCATAGAGAATCTAGTCAGGTTGGATAAGGCTTCAACTTCACGAACACATTTTAGATGAGTTATCTCTTTTAAGTCTCATTGTCCAGGTTGGCACATATGGAGTGACTGTGGTGAGGGCACCAAGGGGTGAATTTCAGAGGGAGGCACATCTGTCAGCTGCGCCTCCTGCCTTCCTTCTTCCCTCTTCATTGTCCTTCCTCTGTCTCCTCTTTGTCCACCTCTGTCTCTGTCTGCCTTTTTATCTCTTTGTCCCTGTCTGTCTGACTCTGTCTGTCACTCTCTCTTCCCCTCTCTCTCCCTTCCTTCACTCCCCTTCATCTCCATGTCCCTCCCTCCCGTTGGATCAGTCATAACATCAGGGAGTCACAGTATCCTCTGTAGACAAGGTGTATTTCTCCAGGACACCTCATATGTTTCCCCGCCTTCAGACCAGAATCACAGCCCGAAGCAGCAAAAGAAAGGCAGCTGGGAGTGAGAAAATGCTACATTCATTCCTGATCCTTTGGCCACATAATTCTTTCTTTCTCCCTCCCTGTATTAGTCTCTCTGTCATTTAATAAAGTGACTCGAGGTTATGAGAGAAAAGAAGTCCCTATCTCATGTCCTTTGAGCTCCCTGAGGGATTATGGGATTTTACATAATTAAATATGAGCCATGTAATTTCCCTCCCTCCTGCCTAACTTGTGGACTGTCTATCACTCCCTCGCTGCTCTCAGCTCCTATTTCAAAGTAGAAAAGGTGATTCAATATGAAAATTGCCGCTTCCTCTACTTTCTACCTCTTACCCCAAGTTTTCTCCTACTCACATCTTCCTATTACTCCCTGATGTTCAGCCACAACTCCAACCACTTGCCAACCACAGCCCACACCTATTCAAATGAGACCTGGATGTAAGAAGGCAGGCTACCTGGACTCAAAGCCCAACTCAGCCGAATAGCTAAGCCATCCAGGCCTCAATTGGTCTAGGAAACTTGGGATAAGCTTAAACCATTTACTTGACTAGTTCTCATGGTGGTGTTAACAGGCTTGAAATGGCCTGTTTTCAGTTACATGTTTGTAATTGAGAAATACCTTACCAATATTACCAGTAAGACATGGTCGTGCTGAGGAGTTACAGTCACCCATAGGAAGTCATCATGACAGAAGTGTCTGGCTACTCTTCCCCAAAGACATCCTTTTGCTCCTCAATGTCACTGGGGACCTCTGGAGTGACCCTGAGGACAGCCTTCCTGGGCAGTCAGTGTAAGAAGAGATGGCACAAATGAACCCAGGAAGCAACCTGCAGGCTCCGCCTTCACTGCCCAGGCAAGAAGAGTAAAGGAATGATGCAGACCAAATATTTCCAAGAAATAGGGTCACGGCATGAGAAAATTAGAGGCTGTCCTTTAAACCTCACCTTAAAAAACATAACCCTGCTTAAGGGAAGCACCCTGTAGGCAGAATCCCCAGTGAAAACTCTGGATTTTGCTCCTGCTGCAGTTGCCTGTGTTGAGCTGATACTCCCTCTGGACTGCTGGAGGGCTCCCTGCAGGCTGTTCCATAAGCAGAAATCATCCTCAGGTCCTTTCACCAGCCACAGCAGAATGCTCAGTGTACACCATAGAAGGTGGAACATGCCTGAGTGTTCATGCCCCAGAGTCCCCTAGAAGAAACACCTCTGCTTCCCCAGTCCCAAGGGAAAGCTGTCACAGAGGGTTTTAAGCTTGCCCTCTGCCCACTACAGTAAGCCACATTCTGGCACAGGCCTGCCTGACCTCTTCCTATTCCTGTCTCACTTCCTATTGCTCCCACTGTTCCTGGGATCTGCTAGCCGTATGAACTTCCAGCATCTAAATCCTTGCCTCGGGACCTGCAGACTGACACAGCAGCTATTCCACACTCTGCAAATAGCCTCTTCAATGCCCACGACAGCCAATTAGCTTACTTCATCTTGCATACCTTCAGCAATAGGGAGGTTACCACATCCCGAGTTAGCCCAGTCCTTTCTTCGATAGCTTTGATCACTACAAATTGAAACTAAAATTTCTTCTTTATGATTGTCAGCCATCCGTCTCCACTTTGCAGCCGTCAACAGTATATGTCTGACATCACTCCAACTCTGCATAGTACCATGGTCCTCCTTCTAGTCAATAGCTGATTTTCAAAGCAACAATGAACCAGGTACAAGAAGACAAGTGGGCTCTGACTTGACAAGAGCAAGGCAGCAGCGGCAGTAGCAACAAGCTGATCCCTCCTTTTTCCTGGGATCACACACTCTTTCTTATGACCTGGGATTTGACTCATATCTACTTCATGCTAAGAAAATAACAGACCCCAAGTAGGAGTCTTTGAAAGTATGGCCAATCATAGATGGTTACAGACAGCGTATCTTGGAGTGTCCATCAGTCTTGGTACTTTTAGAGGGAAAGGAAGGAAGTCATGGTCTGGGGCAGCAATAAACTGCATCCATAGCACAATCTCCTATGATCATCAGAAGTGTTGTACCCCAGCCCTTTTGGATATCAGCATGGCAATTTATCAGAAAATTAGGAAACAACCTCAAGACCCACCAATACAACTTTTGTGTATATATCCAAAAGATGCTCAATCGTGCCATAAGGACATGTGCTCAACTATGTTCAGAGCAGCTTTGTTTGTCATAGCCAGAACTTGGAAACAACCTAAATGCCTCTTGAATGAAGAATGGATAAGGAAAATGTGTCACATTTACACAATGGAGTACTGCACAGTAGAAAAAAATAATGGTATCTTGAAATTTGCAGACAAATGGACGGATTTAGACACCATCATATTGAGTGAGGTAACCCAGACCCAGAAAGACAATTATCATATGTACTCACTCATCAGTGGCTTTTAGACATAAAACAAAGAAAATCAACCTAAAACTCACAATTCCAGAGAACCTAGACAACAATGAAGACTCTATGAGAGACATATGTGGATCTAATCTGCATGGGAAGTAGAAAAAGACAAAATCTCTTGAGTAAATTGAGAGCATGGGGACCATGGGGGAGGGTAGACAGGAGGGAAAGGAAGGGAGAGGAGCAGAGAAAATTGTATAGCTCAATAAAATTTTCAATTATTAAAAAAGGATATCAGATACATGTAATCTAACAGTTTGAAGACAAATACATGTACTTGAGTGAAGGCTAAAAATATAAGAAGTGATGTACCCATCCCCCATTAACCATCCTTTCTTCCTCTCCTCTCTTTTTTACAGTCTTCCTAGACTCTGCTAACCACTATTTTAGTCTACTTCTAACAGCAATGCTCCAGCTTCCACATATAAACGAGAACATGCAGCTTTTGTCTTTCTGTGCCTGGCTTACTTCATGCAATTCAATGCCCTCCAGGCTCATCCTTGTCACTGCAAATGACAGAATTTTGTTCTTTTTATAGTTGAATAATATCCCATTGTGTATAATACTGTGAAAATTAAGTCTGAAGGAAGAAATAAAGGCTGGGAATTAAGAAGACCTCCACAGTTTGAAAAGCTTCACCTAACCTGGGAAGTGGAGTCTTAGACCTAACTACACCGTGATCAGAGTACAGGAGGAGGAAGACTGCATGCTGCAAGGTGGGAGTTTCATAGCTAAGAGTAGTAATGGAGAAAGGGGCTTCATTAAAGAAGAATGGAGAAGTTAACTGCTTTCCTTAGGTAGCAGTTGTTGAAATTATAGTCTATTGTCTCTCTTTGAAACCATCTGGGGTCAGGGTCAGCTGCTTTCCTTATGCTGTCCCTGGCACTTTGCGCCCTGGGCCTTGTCTTTAGAGGCAGAGTCCTTTGCATGCCACATTTCTTTCATCTGCTCTTCCACCAGTGGACACAGTTTGGTTCCATATCTTGTCCATCATGAATAATTCTGCAGTAAACACGAGTGTACAGATGTTTCTGACATACTGGTTTCATTTCCTTTGAATGCATGCTGTGCAGGGGTGGCCGGTACAATATGTCTACTTTTCATCTTCCCTGACATTTCAAAGCACGAAGACCACTGCATGGTTGAATCTGAATTATATCTTTTATGTCTCTAAACTCAGCATCAATAGCAAAAGTTGAAAGCCTTATTAAAGACTTTATTCCACTTTTTACAGAAAGAGAAACTGAGGCTTCTTTATTTCTCTTCTCACTTGCATTATCTCTCAGAGAAACTCACTGGGAGGTAATCAAAATGATTGGCATGTTAGTAATGAGGATACAGGAAAGGATCATCAGCTAGTCCTGCCCAAACCTGCCAAGAGCAGAAAACTAAAACATAAGCACTTATTATTATAGATTCCCTTGCAGCTAGGATTTAACCATGTGATTCTATTTGGATTAATGGTCCACAAGGGAACATCAGCTAGTGGTCATCAAGAACTGGTGTGGGAGGTCCTTCTGTCTATCTGCTGCTTTCATTGGTTAATGAATAAAGAAATTGCCCTGGCCTGTTGATAGGGCAGAACTTAGGTAGGCAGAGAAGATAGAACTGAATTCTGGGAGGAAGAATGCAGAACCGGAGAAACGCCATGGATCCGCCACCAGAGTAAGACATGCTGCCAAAACTTAGCCAGTAAGCCACTGCCACATGGCAATACACAAATTAATAGAAATGGGTTAAACTAAGATGTAAGAGTTAGCCAATAAGAAGTTAGAGATAATGGGCCAAGCAGTGTTTTAATTAATATGGTTTCTGTGTGATTATTTTAGTTCTGGGCAGTCAAGATGAACAAGCAGCCCGCTCTTTCCTCCTACAAAGAACCTTTATGCTTACAGAGAGACAGAGACAGACACACACACACACACACACACAGAGAAAGAGAGAGAGGGGGGGGAGGGAGAGAGAGGCAGAGCAGACAGGGATAGAAGTCTACTAGAGTCATCCACTAATCCTCCCCTTTCCTTTTCCCACTTCATAGCAATTCTTGACCAAGACCAAGAAGCTAAGAGGCCCTGAAAGGAGACACAGCAAATAGACTAAGCATGATATAGCAGAAACATGCAAAAACCTGAGTCCTGAGTGTCATTGATGAGCTACTGAGTTACATCTCCTTTTCTAGATGTGAAAGAAAAGAATAAACCTCCCCATTGTTTAAGTCACTCTTGGTCCTTACAGATAAAAGCATTCTCTTCCTGAAACTGTGCTTTCAGACAGACTTATGTTTGTGCTTTCTACTTGTTATAAAATTCTTGACAAGTTAAGCACCCCTCTGAGACTTAATGCCTTAGTTAGACTTTCTATTGCTAAGACACCACACCATAACTAAAATTCAAGTTGGTATTTGTCAGGACAGAAACCTAAAGAGGGCAGGACCCTGGAAGCAGGAGCTGATGCAGAGGCCATGGAGGGGTGCCCCTTACTGTCCTGATCCCTGTGGCTTATTCACTCTGATGTCTCAGAGAACCTAGGACCAGCTGATGCACAAACTATTAAGCCACACCTTTCCTTTCTTTTTTTTTCTTTTTCTTTTTTCTTGTCTTTTCTTTTTTTGTATGTTTTTCAAAACCAGGGTTTCTCTATATAGCCCTGACTGTATTGGGACTCATTCTATATACCAGGCTGGCCCCAAACACAGAGATCCACCTGTGTCTGTCTCCTGAGTTCTGGAATTAATGGTGTGCCACCATTGCCAGGCAATCTTTCCTTTCTTAATCATCCCCAAATCTCACATTAAGAACATAAATAACTTTGATAGAAGTCTTTACAAATTCAAACACATTAAAATTTCAGTCTCTTTAAAATATCTAATCTCTCTAAAAGTACAAAATCTCATATAAAAGTTCACAGTCTTTCAGTCATGGGCTCCTGTTAAAATCAAAATTTGATGAAATAGCTTCTCATTTCAAGAGACCAGAACACAGTCATGACCTGAGCAAAGCAAGACCAAACTGTCAGCAGTATAAATAGCTCAACATCTAATGTCTGAGGTTCACTCACAATCGTCTGGGTTCCTCCAAAAGGCTTGGGTCACTTCTCCAGCTCCGCTCTCTACAGCAAACACAGGTTCTCTTCTAAGATTCAGCAGGTTCCACTCCACTGTTTCTAGTGGTGATGGTCACTTCATTATGGCATTTCCAGAATGCGGGGGTCTTCTATTGCAACTATACTACACTTTCACCAATAGCCTCTCCAAGGCTCTCTTCATGATATAACGCCTCAACTTTTCTCCATGATCCCTTCAATTCTGGGGCTTCCACTGATATTCTAGCTGTACCCTCACCAATGGTCTCTTCTGACCTCTCACAACCATCACCTGCTCCCCATGATCCCCACACAATCATAATCTTCACTCCATGACCCCCTCATAGTTTTAAAACCAGTACCACCCAGGAAACTCTTATACTACCAAGTCCAGCTGCCAGCATAAGGTACAACCTTGGTCATCACTGGAACACAACTTCTGTGTGCTGACTCTGAGGGAACACTACCCAGATTCCACCTCAGTGATAGAGGTCTCTTCTTATTCCCTGCTAAATTCAAAGCTCCAGCTAACTGGGATTGAGTATACCAGGAAAGCAAAGGTTTTACTTTAGTAGTTCTGGCAGCACAGCTGAGTTTTCAGATCCCACTAACCAAAACCACAGATTCTTCACACAAACACCAGCAGAATTTTTTCCTCCCTCTGAAAAGTTACAATCCAAGGCTCCATTGTCTACACTGCTCTCAACATCCTAATCTTCCAAGCTCCAAGAGAACAGCTCACTGTGCTATGAACACTCAGTGGCTTTTCTAGCCCAAAGTTCCAAAGTCCTTCCACAGTCCTCTCCAAAAGAATGTAGTCAGGTCTGTAACAGAAATACCCCACTCCTGGTATCAACTTGTCTTAGTTAGAGTTTCTATTGCTGTCATGAAACACCATGACCAAAAAGCAAGTTGAGGAGGAGAGGGGTATTTCTGTTTATCATTGAGGGAAGTCAGTACAGAAACCAAAACAGGGCAAAAAGCTGGAGGCAGAGGCTGTTACAGAGGCCCAGGGGGGAGTGATGCTTACTCTCCTATTTCCCATGGCTTGCTCAATCTGAAAAAAAAAAAAAAAAAAAAAAAAAAAAAAAAAAAAAAAACCTAGGACCATGAGCCCAGAAATGGCACTACCCACAATGAGCTGTGCCCTCCCCCACTGATCACTAATTGAGAAAATGTCTTCTGGACAGTGGTGGTGATCACATACACCTTTAATCCCAGCTCTTGGGAGGCAGAGGCAGGTGCATCTCTTTGAGTTCAATATACAACTAATATACAAAATGAGTTCCAGAAAAGCCAGCACTGTGACACAGAGAAATCCTGTTTCAAAAAACAAAAAGAAAAGGAAAAGGACAAAAGAAAGAAAATGTCTTACAGCTGGATCTCATGAAGACAGTTTCTCAATTGAGATTCCCTCCTATAAAAATAACTCTAGTTTGTCAAGTTGTCATAAGACAAATCTGCACACTTCACTCCACAAAATATAAAGTAGGAAGAGTCAGGATCAATACCTGGCTCATTTTAGGAATTAGACTAATGAAACTGTGCATGAAGCATAGCTGGTATTTGGTGGGTGTTTGTACCTTTTCCTCTTCTCCCCAAAACCTGAATGACAAAACAATGAAAAGCCCAGACTCTGAAATCCCTTGGGCGTCCTTGTGTTTGAGTCAGGACACTTTGTGATCTCAAGAGGTTCCATGTCCCTTGTCTGTGATCCCAGTGTCTGCTGCCCACGTGATCAGACCTGATGTCAATCTCCAGGAACCTCCAAAAGAGCTGGGCACGGTGGCACATGTTGTAAACCCAGTTCTGGAAATCAGAGATAGGAGGTCGTAGAGCTTGCTGGCAGTGAGCTTGATATAATCAGCAAGCCCCAGGCCCCAGTCAAAACTCTCTTTCAAAAACAAACAAACATACAAACACAACAACTGACAGTAGCCAGTTCCTGAGGAACCACACCAGAAACTGACGTCTGGCCTATATATACACATGCATACACATCTACTAGGACACATGTGAGCATACATACATACATACAAACACATGCATGCACACACACACACAGCTACAACAAAACAATAAACAAAGAAAAAACGAATTGTGCAGATCTCAGCACATGAATTGCTACACATTAAATATTTATTATGTATTAACAAGCATCTTTATTATTAGTTAATCATTCAAGAAGAACTACTGTAAAGAGAGCTGCTTCTTTGTTCCCAACTGCTCATCCCCGAAATAATTACACAGAAACTATATTATTTAAAACAATGCTTGGCCAATGACTCTAACATATGTTTGGCTAACTCCTATCCTAAACTATCCCATCTCCATTAATCTGTGTATCGCCATGTGGCTGTGCTTACCAGGTAAAGTTCCATCTGGCAACTGTCTCCAGTAGGGGATACATGACTTCTCCATGACTCCATCTTCTTTCTCCCAGCATTCAGTTTAGTTTTTCCAGCCTAGCTCTGTTCTACCCTATCAGGCCTAGCCAGTTTCTTTATTAACCAATGGTATTCACAGCATACAGTGGGGAATCCCACATCACCAACATTATAGTCAATAAGAAATGAATGTTGTTCCCTACTCCCATTCCCACAAGATCCCTCCTTCTGCTTATGTAGAGCCTGAGTTTGTTCCATACCCCACCACACACACACTTTGGATACAATCCATCCCTCACTGAGCTCACTGCAGATTTCTTGGATGGATCTGTTTCTATCTCAAAAGTGACTGTCTTGTGGAACTATGGCATGTAGTCAAACTTTGGCATATGAGGAAAGTGACTGACTAAGTGGCCTTGGCCACATTTCTTCTCTCGCAGAGCAATCCCCATCAGAAGGGACAATATCATTCTTTGTGCTGATGTTTTCACATCCTCTGTATCATTTGGAAGGGCAGAAGGCATCTCCAGCAGTGTGAGGAGACAGCCAGCCTTGTCATCGTCTGGTGACATTCAGAGGAACCTGGATCTTTGAAAACTTGCTTGAATTGTTATCTACCCAGTCCCAAGTCTTACCCTACCAAGCAATTCTGTGCTTCCATACCAGTTTGAGTCGATTTTCTATTATCTGTGATCCAAAGCTTCCTAGCTGATGAAACTGGTCTCTGACATTGTGCTGCCCCAAAGTCAAAGCTCTATGCTTGACTCAGAAAGGAGGTCTTAATCTATAGACTGACAGAAGTCAGAGAGTTTCTCCTGCTCCATTACCTAAATGAGAAGTGCAGGCCCAGAGATGGGAAACAACTCACTCCATGACACACAGCTACTAGGAACCCAAACTCTAATGCATGCCCATGTTTTACTAAACTTTTAAAGCCTTGGCTTGTGTCTCACTGCCAGTGTCAAAGAAGGTGAAAAGCTGATGGTATTTGTGAACATGAGAAAAATGAAAGAAAATCAAGATGCTCGCACTCTCTGCAGATTCTCTGGGAGATACAGTAATTCCCAGGAGTGTCCAGCCCTCAGCTTCCAAAATACCAAAGCTCAGATCTGCCTAGTGGTTTTCATGTCATGATATATGTGGAACTAAATGTCAAAGAAGAACATAATAAACTTGCCTGAGGGACTGATTGCCCTCAGGAAAAACTGTGGATCAGAGCAATGGCAGGGCCCTGGTGAAACACTATATGGTGACCAGTTTGACCCTAGTGTTTAAACACAGAATCCTCAACACTGAGCAGCCAACAGTGATTCCCAGACAAACCAAGGGCTGATAGGGAACACAGAAGGAACCCCAGTTTCTGTCTGAGCCAGGGGATACTAATATATGTAAGGTTCTGTTATTTCCTTCAGCTTATATAAGCCGGGGCCAATCTTGGACTCAAGTCCCTCCAACTTGGACTTCTCCCTCTCCGAGAGAGCCAAGAATCACACAGTAAAGAGATGGTCCCATAGTATAAGCCCCTAGTGCTCTGCAGTATCCTTGCCCCTCTTCTTTCAGGCACACAGGGGGATGATGCATTTATAATGACACAGCAGTGTAGCCAGCATCAACATCAGCACCCATCACTAAAGGTGGCTGCAGGAACTCTCCCCAGGAGTCGATGGGCTTTCAGCTACTAAATTCCCGCAGTAACTCAGGGAAAAAAGGTTCGGAATTTATCCAGTCAAATACCTAAGACATGGCAGAACTACGAATTCTCCTATGTCCGCTCATCTAAGTCTAAACTTCAGTATGCTTTTATTGTTAAACATTGAAAAAAAATCCCCAGGGAGGAAAAACTCATATAACATGTTGAAAAAAGTCAGATGGAAAAATCTACACCTCAAATGACCTCAATTATTTTCACTGAGAAGTGGAAGAAGACTAAAAGTGAACAGGCTATGCGATGCCTGCTGCTGAGGTCTTTAGAGACTCTGTGGAAGGGTTTTATTTTCCTTTTACATGTGTCTGTGATCTTTTTTCTCTTCTACGATGAGTGCACACCACTGGGTTCTTAAATAATGAGTCCACATTCTTTTCTATTGAAAACAGATTCTTCTCTCACATAAATATATCCCACGTTTCCCCCCCTCCACTCCTCCCAGCTCTTCCCCACCTTCTCTCTCCACTAGGTCCACTCCTTCTTCATTTATCTTCAGAAAGAAGGAAAATGTTGTTATCCAAGAGACAAAAACTGAAGATGACAAAGCAAGATGCAATCAGACAAGGCAGAAGCCCTCATATCAAGACTGGTTAAGGCAACCCAAAGAGTCCCAAGAACAGGCAAAAGAGTCAGAAACACACCTGCTCCCACTGTTATAAGTTCCCCCCAAACACCAAGTTAACAGTCATAACATTACATGCAGAGGGCCTGCTGTTGATCCTTGCAGGCCCCATGCTGGGCTCTTCAGTCGTGAAGAGCCCGTATGAGCCCCGCTGAGCTGATTCAGTGGGCTGTGTTCTCCTGGTGACCTCAGCCGCTTTGATCCTTCTTCTCCCCATCTACACGGGGTATAGAAATAAGGTGGGGTGCATCCTTGAGCACACAGCACGTGTTCCCAAGCCTGCAATGTCAGCAAACTCAGCAGTGAAGGCAATCAGGTGTGTACCAAATCCTACTGTGTGTTAGATTTTTAAAAGACATTGCAGCAGTCCTGCCAATGAGTCTCAGAAATAAGGGTAGGATTTCCAACATCAGATAAAGTTTGGGAGGGTTAAGATTGCACAGCTATGAATTTCAGATCAAGACATTTGGATGTCCCTTCCTCTACACGGTATCTATTCAATGAATCCCATTAGGTCATAATCCATAACTGCCCTTCATCCATATTCCTCAGTCACTGTGAAGGTGGGGGATCTTTGAGTGGTACCCCAAATCAGAGCTATACCTCCCTATCCACAAGAGGGATGAGAAATAGGAACTAAAGTGCTAATTATTGAGTGTCCACCTTCTCAGTTCTACTCTCCAGAAAGTATCTCTCTGGTGCTTGCAGATCTCTGTAGACGCCTCCTCTGTGTACCAATATTCCCTTCATCCAGCCACCTGAGGCCAGACCAATGGGACAAGAAAAGCAATAAGAACACTCAGTGGCTAGGTCTTCCTTAAATAACCAGAGCTAAAAAGAGGACACTTTTTGCATTCTTAATATGGAAAGTTCAAATATGTACAAGCAGACAGTTTGCCAGCCCCATATGGAACCCTTCTCAGCAGCTATCATCATGTCCCATATTTTTGTTTATTTTATCCATACCATATTTTTCACTGGGTTATTTTAAAGCAAACCCCAGACACTTTGAACTTAATACTTCAATGTATGCTGTTTGTAAATGAACATATTATGTTGAAATATCATGTTTATAGCATATCTCACAGAATTCTAATTTCATCCAATACCCAATTTAAATATGCCTATGTGTAGTTATATAGACAGAGAGATGTGGATGACAGCTTTCCCAACAAAACTAATACAAGACTCATTTAATGTATTAAGTTTTTGTGTTTTCTACATCCAAGTAAAGGAAGACCAGAGTGTTGTCCTGGTTAAGGACACATACTCTGGGTTTGAGACTAGGCCATCATCAAAGACTTGAACTTTCTTCAGAGTGGAAGAGGCTACTCTTAATAAACTACAAGGAAAAACAAACTACAAACCATGGCTGTCACGAGGAAAATGTATAGAGATAGTCCCTCCCCTTAATCCTCTTGCCCATTGAGCCATTAGAGCTCTGTCTGCTGTCTTGTAAAACAAGGCTCATCTCAGGCTTGCGTGAGATTGTTCACATGCTCCTCCACTCTACAGCCTCCCAGAGATGAGACCTGCACTGGGAAGTTCTGCTCAGGCCGACCTGTGTAAAGCTCTACAAGAGAGTCATTTTGCTGTATCAGCTCCTCCATGCTGTGTAACATGAAATCATAGACTTAGTAGGAGAAAATGCTTTGTTTGCTTCTTAGAGATTTTGATGCTGGGCATCTGAAGTAGAAGTCACTGGGCTTGGGGATGAGTTCAGTCATTTGACTTGGAGACTCTAGGATCTAGAGTATCATTTGTATCATGGTTCATGGTCTTCCTCTACCTTCAGAACAAGCAGTGAAGGGTTGAATGTCTCACCAGGTTGTCATCGCTCTTGTTCAGGATCTTAGCTTGACAGCTATACTGAAGGACACTGGATGGTGACATTGTATCCACCCAGGACTTAGGGTCATTGCCTTATCTTAAGGCCAACTGGTTAGCAACCTAATTTCTGATTCTGTAATAATTCCTATGGCATTCATCCACTATGCTGGCCAGTGACAATTGCTAACATCTTACATTAAAATTAGCATCTCCTGTGGGAGAAGTGAATAATAATACATTAGCCATAAACACTCCATGGACTTAGACTCTCACACCCCTTTCTATTATCTCTTCCTCTGTCCCTTCATTCATGCCCCCTAACCTCCCCTTGGGCACCATTAAAGGGGAGAGGAGAGTTATGCCCAAAAGGGCTCATATTTTGGGTTCATGCTCACTGACTATGTGGCTTGGAAATACCATGAACCTTGATGGGTCACTGATGTCTTCTCAGTGATTTGAAGACAATAATAATCACTTGAGGGCAAGTCAGGTGATGGATGTATGAAAGAGTTGAGAACCATGTCTGGCACCTAGAATGCTCTCCACCACTCCTAGTATTAGCAAATAATCGCAATGCCCTCACCAGCCCCCACTGAGAGATACCTTGCAACTCCTGCTGGCCTCTGCTGAGAGCCTTGGCCACTGATATAAGTCTGTTTGGCTCCACACAGCCCCACTCTTCACACCCTATGGATGTGGGCGTGGAAGCTGTTAGTTCTGAAACCAGCCACAATGTCATGTCTTTTCCATCTCAGTCAAAGCACTTCTGACTAAGGGGAAAAGGATGTTCCCTCCCATGTCTCTGCATCTGTAACTAGGGTTTCAGCAAGGGATTCAAGGTTGGAGTGGCATTCAGAATGACAAGGCCACATACTCAGATGAAAGCTAACAATGAACACGGGCTCAGAATTGGAGAGCAGCCTTACCTGGAAGAGGCTGCCGGCCAGGAGATTGAGAATGTCTTGAAGTCCAGTGGCTCTTGGCAGGCCACCCTACTGGCCCTAGGGTCTAGTCTTCTTTAGCCTTTAGCCAACATGAAGCTTGACACTCTTCCCACTCTGTCTTCACCAAACGCAGGACAGGAAGAAGGCACGACACAAAACCACTGTCCCCCATATTCCTAGACAAAGGGCATGGGTCACTGAACAGAGTGTGACTGTAGTCCCACATGTGCACACATATGCATACACATTCAAACAAGCACACATACGCACACACATGCATGCACAAGCACACACAGATGCTTTTATGGTTTGCAGATGCCCCTTTAATTTCCTGCCTTGGAAACTGAATCCCCAGAGTCACATGCTGATGGTCTTGAGAAGCAGAACCTGTGGGAAGCCCCACGCTCTTAAATGGTTAATCTTCCATGTGTTGGTGCATGGTGGGAGTTGTTATAAAGAGAAGGCTTTCTGGAACATTTGAAGTGTCATCACACGATACCCTCTGCCTAGGTTAAGACCCAGCAAGACCCTCCCTGGATGCCAAATCAATGTTAGTGCTCATGGTTTGCTAGCCTTTAGAACTGCAAGCCTGGCAAACTTCTGTTCTTTATAAATGACACAGTTGTGGTGCTCAGCCACAGCCACAGAAAACAGACAAACAGATACACATATGAATACACACACACACACACACACACACACACACACACTTAATTAGAAACTCGATTTTAGTCAGATCAGAAAGCAGCTTCTATCAGATTCCTTCCATCCCTTGACTCACCATCTGTCATGTTTGGGCTTTAAACTCCCATCATCTCATGCCCCACCCCTAGATGGGGAAACTGAAGACTCAAAGCAGCTAAGGAGGCTGGTCAAGAATACAAGACAGTGCACTGACTTCCAGCACAGAATTAAGAATGCAATCATATCTTCTGGGTATGAAATTTGTCTTCTTGTTGCAGAACGGAGTGGCTGGATACTGGACAAAAGTCCTTTGACAGTTGCTTATCTTTAAATCTTTCCCTAAATGGTATCATTTCTTTTAAATGGGCTAAGCGACTGTGAATAATTAGCAATTTATAATTATTATGCCTCATTAACTTAATAAAGGATTATATCTTTATAGAAAATTCAGAGCTAATTGGAAATGAAAGTTAAGCCACATTTTTATGGATTTCTCCAGAGGGATATGCCCTTCAGAGCAGATGCCCAGAAACTAGAAAACGCTACTCAGCTGGGGCCATTTTCACCAAACCTCTGACCTTCAACCCAGTGCGACTGGGAGAACCATCCCTGAGCCCAAAACTACAAGATTCCCTGTATCTGACCAAAGGCGAGACTCAGGAAGCAAAATACACTAAGAGTCCAGCTCACCAGGGGCTTATGCCATGACCCAGAAAACACAGTCTGGGAGTGTGGGCAGCTGAGGTCTCAGGGAGCTGCAGTTTGCAGTGTGGTCTCTTTGGGAAGACAATACAGGGCAGGCTGCCCTTGGCACTGAGAGAAGGAGGCTGGAGAGAAAATGTCCCAGAGCACTTATGAAGGGCCCTAAAATCGGGGAGCTGCCATCACCCACTGCCAGATCTATGACCCTTGCTCCCCTCAGCTGGAGTGACCGCACAGCTCCAGAACACCCCCACTCTTGAGATTCTCTTGAAGGTTCCATTGCTGCCAAGTTGTCTTCCTTTGAGACAGTGTCCTGTTTCCTAACTGGTCTCAAACTATTGAGCTGAGGAAGGTCTTGCATTCCTCATCCTCCCACTCAGTTGCTGGACTGCCAGGATTACAGATTTTTTTTAAGTAATTAGTTAGCTAATAAATTACATTTTAATTTATGATTGAAACCAGAGTACCACTTATGCAGTCCTGGCTAGCCTGGAATGCCCTTTGTAGATGAGGTTGGCCTGGAACTCACAGAGAGCCACCTGCCTCTGCCCCTACTTCAGGGATTAAAAGCATGAGCCACCACCCCTGCCATCACATCGGTTCTAATATCACCAGAGGGGCTTCTGAAAGTCAAATCTGATGAGTTACCCCCCTCCATCTGCTAAAAGTTCTTTTCCATGGCCTTTGAGGTCTCTCAGACAGAGCCTAGAGGAATAAGCCCACTGACCATCCCAGGCTCTGTTCTTCCTCCTCCTTGCAGGATGGTGGAGCAAAACGCTGCAGCAGGGACAGTCTCCATCAGATGTGGACCCCTCGATTTTGGACGTGTAGAGTCTTAAGTTCTGTTGTGTTGAGTACAAATGGAATAAGGCATGCATCCTCTATTCAAAGCTGGCCACATAGACAAACAGGGCCCCATAGGGGCAGAGCAGACCGGTCATTCCATGCTCCAGGAGAAGCTGATACCCATCACATTGTAACATGACGGCCCTAGGCTTTCGGTTTTGGTCTTTGTCTCCCAATACTGATTTGTCATATGTGCGCCAACTAAGCACATGGAGCAGGTGCAAGGAGACTGGCATAGTGGGGTCCAGACCACAGCAGCCTCTCCATCTAGACTCCCATCTCTCACAAATAGTTCACATGCATGGAGGTCCAGTCACATGGGCATGCCATTAGGCATCCCCTGTATGTGTCCTGCTCATCTCCTAGACATTCCCCGAAACCTCTGTATAGCAGCCAACCCTCCCTTGCCTATTCATTCTTTAAAACTTCCCAGCTGTACCCTGCCATCTTGCTTCCCTTTCTTCCTAGGCTTAACCACTTTACTCAACAACTCTGCTGATCTGTTTCCTTGTTTAGTGTCCATCTCCTGCTGAAAACAAGTCCCCATGGGGCAAGCCCCTTGTTTACCAAGATATCCTTAATAATGGAGCAGTGTGTGGAGTTAGTAGACACTAAATGTAAGTGTGTTGCATTCATGAATAAACAGATATGCAAATAACCAATTGACTGCCACAGCAGGGCCAGAAAACTATCAAGAAACAGAGTGAACCAGACCCCAACATGGCCCATTTCACCTTTCTCATATAGAAACTGCTATTGGTGGGGGAATAAGGTAGAAGAGAACAGAAAGGCTGCCTCCCTCGCTTGAGTCTCTCCTGGGTAAGCAGGGAGCAGATAGAACTGTGCACACAGCAGCTCGTGTCCGCATAAATGGCTTCTCCACCTCCTTCTGCTCCTCTTTCTCCCCACCCTACCTTCAATTCATCAGTGAGTCTGGGTGTCCCTGGCTCTAGAATGATAGTGCGCTACGTATGATCATCAGATCTTCTCCAGAGCAAAGCAACCTAAAAGGTAAAATTTGTTTTTTCAGATCCAAAAAAAAAAATCCACTCAAAGTGCCCCAAAATTGTCCTAAGGTGAACAATCAACAGAGAAGCATTAGTTCAAGAAAATTCAGGAAATCATCGTAAGATCAGCAAAAGCTGGGTGACATTTAAGCCATAGCACAACTGTGACTCTCTAAGCCACAGCTCTACATCAGAGAGCTGTACCTCCTCTATGTGTAGCCAAAAAGGCAGGGGCTCTGCTCCAACTCCTGATTTAGGGGTACAGTTCCACAAACACTTCTCACCTCCTCTGACCCTCACTGCAGAAGCTATAACCTGAGCAAGCACAGCATAGAGGTTCTGATAACCCACCCCGTACTCAAACCCCAGCTAGCTTGTAGCGCATACCAAACTAGTCAAGAACTCAAAGGACTGTCCCTTCTCTACAGTTTGGGTTAGGAGGGGGATCAGTAACTCAGAGAAAACAGGCATTCTCAACAGCAAAGGAGATGTTAGTGATGAGCAATTTAAAAAAGACCTCTATAGCTCTGAAGCAAGAGGGAAATGTTAAAGCCATCTGAAATTCAGTGCAGGAAATCTGGGAGAGGAACAGAATCTAAGAGTCTAAGGCACAGGAAAGTGGCACACATGCTCCAATCTATGCCCATTCTAGACCAAGCAGAGCAGTAACTGAGTTATCACCAGAGGCATACAAAGTGTCATCAGCACAAGGCAAAAGCCTCACTGTCACAAAGGGCTTAAATGTAGGCTCTTATCAAACACCAACCAAGCATTGTGCTACACCAGCCCTGTGACCACTGTTTCCAGATGCAGACCTGGCTGACCAATGTTTGACAGACAGAGATATAGGTTGCTGTGGCAAGGGAAGGTGACTTTATTCAAAAAACTATCTGAACAAAATTATGGGGCATTTTTGTACAAATCTTCCTCCTGAGGGCTTAGCATTGGATTATACGAAGGATTAAGAAAGTGAATAGAGATGTAGATATAAACTTAAGAAGTTAGTGTTGAATCGCAGAATAGTTATCACAAGGGCCAACAAACTGTCACTAACTATCCAAACCTTCCAAGATTTCTATAACTTGTTTTTGTTTGTTTTGTTTCAAACTCTATGGTTAACAGATTACCTAAGTGCAAGAACGCAGGTTGCTAACAAGCTGAAAATTTCCTATCTTTATCCCGCAGTGTTGGTAGCAAGGCTCTGTTTTCAAGAGAAAATAAACCTTTTTGATATGGGGTTAATGCTGTAGCACTAAGAAGCTGGTATTTAGAATGCTATTTAGAAGTTAACTGGGATACTGTAGAATGTTAGATTTAAAAAGTTTAAGGTAACAATAGTTATGGTATAACAATATGGTATGTATTCATCTTTTGTGAAGCAAATCTTAAATTCAGGTGAAACTCAGAACAGAATTGTTTTATAAGACTAGAAAGATTTATCTACAGCAATATTGTAAACTGGTCCTCAGTTACAATGGAAAACATGGTGAGTGAGGAAACTAGGGTCATAAAACAATGAAGTAGGGCTAGAGGTTTTGAAATTTCCTAAGAACAGTTCCTTGGTGAAGGCAAGTGTGCTGACTTTCCAAGACAGATTACATTTGATGGTCATATCTTGGTTCTATGCTGTATATCAGTTTTGAATGCTTGGGACAGAGCTGAAGAATCAGGAAAGAAGATTGAATCATTTACTAAAATTATACAAGGCCCAAAAGAAACCATCACTGATTTTTACAAAGATTGACCTCAGCTATAAATAGAATGATATCAGATCCAGAAGCTAACAATATTAATTGAATATTAATTAATAACAAATATTAATAGAATCTTTGGCTCTTGAAAATGATAATTTAGTGATTAGGCCTTTAAAGGCAAGATCATCACCAACAGAAAAATGGATTAGAAACACATCTAATATTGAATCTCATACATATGGTGATAACTGCTTGGAAAGAAGTGATTTCTAAATCACCCATGTCTTTAGAGATAATCACACACATCTATCAGACTACCTATCCATGTCTACTAGAATACCCACCTATGCCTATTAGGATACCTACTTACATATGATGAGATACCAACTCAAGTGTATTGGGGTACCCATACACATCACTTGGTATAACTACCCATATCTACATGTCTACCGAAGTACCCACACACGTTGTTCTAGTTTGATTTCTGTTGCTTTTATAAAACACTGGCCATGGGGAAGAACTGGTTAAATTTGTCTTACGATTTTTAGTCCATCAAGAAGGGAAGCCAAGACAGGAACTCAAGGCAGGAACCTGGAACAGGAGCATGGCAAACTATGGAGGAATACTGTTTACTGGTTGGCTTCCTCTGGCTTGCTCCACTCTCTTTCTTGTATAACTTAAGTATGGTAACACCCACAGCGGGCAGAGCCCATCAACTAGCAATGAAGAAAATGTATCACAAGCATGGCCACAGGCCAGTCAGATCCAGGCAGTTTCTTAGTTGAGCTTCTCCTCCTAAATGACTCTAGGTTGTGTTAACTTGGCAGCTAAAACTATCACACATTTCTTCTAGGATACCAGTACATTCACATCTATTGTAGTAATTTTCTACTTCTATTTAACTTCTAATTCATGTCTATTGGTATACCTATCCACATCAACCAGTCTAGTCCCTCATGTCCTGCTAGTTCCAAAAAATAGCCTTTGCTCCGCTCCGCCTTTCTCCCTTCTTGTGGCACATTAGATTTTTAACTACAGTTGGAAAGTCTTCAGTTCTCATAGGACTCACACTAAGGGAAGCAGGCAGGTGCATCGAGATTTGAGGGGTAGGGATTTTAGTTCCAGTTTAAGGAGAGACTTATGTTGGCTCATGGTTTCCGAGGTTTAGGTTCATGGCTGGCTCTGTTGCATTGAGCCCAAGGCAGGGAAGACTGCCATGGTAGAGGCTGTGTATCTCATGGCAGTCAGGAAGTGGAGAGAGACAGGAAAGAACAAGAAGTACTCTTCAAAGCTGCACCTCCAGCAACTTCTCCCCACCAGTCCCCGCTTACTAATATCTAATTCAATTGATTACTCATCAATGAGATTAGCACCTTCATAGCTCAAATACCTCCCAACAACAGCACCAACTGATTTGCCTCAGTTTGCCTGGCTTTAATGCAAATTCTTTTACGTGGTCAAAGAATTCACTTGCAGAAAACTCTCTGAGCGATTCTATTCCCAGGAATGTCAGGAGGAGACAATGGTGAGCTGTGGAGTCAAGTGTGACTTCCTGCAGAAGGGGATGAGGTCAGGCAGGCAGGTCCTGGGCCCATGGTAGTGGCAGGGATGCCCATTTCGTGCCAGTCCACTTATCATGTGCTTTGATGTTTGCATAAGCCTCTCTGGAAGAAGCTCTGCTCTCTTCAGTCATGGAATTATAAAATGAGGCTCTAAATCATGCAAGACTTTTAGAGCAATGGCGTTTCGGTGTGAGGGATCTTATTCAAACCTTTGGAAAATTACCCTGTCCATTGTGAATTTAAACCCACACTTTTCTCTGATAGATCCTGGGAGGAGTTCTATGTAGGGTGAAGAGGTGCTGTCACAGACACGTGTGACTTGACTTTTTGATGACTCTCATTACCCAATGAGTGTCTAGACCATGGGCTCGAGAGCTATTCCAGAAAGTAGGGAGTTTTCATTTCATCTAGGCAACACCTCCTAAAGGTTTTACCACCTCCCAGTAGGGGCCAAGCCTTCAACACATGTGCTTTGTTAAGGCCTTTAAGATCCAGACCCACTGTCCAGTATATGCTAAACATGAGGGGAGGGATATGATTATGAACAAATGTCTGAAAATATTGGCAATCACCCAGTGCCAGAGACATGAAGTAAGCTCAGTGGAGACAGGAAATTATGGGTAGATGAGGGGCTTTGTTTTCATCTCATAGGGACCCTTATGAAGCTAAGAGAAGAGAAAGCAACCAGGATTAGCAATGTTCCAATCCAGGCATGGATGAAAACCAATGATTAGTCACACTATGTGAGTGAAGGGCAGGTGGAGGGAAGGAAGCAGAAGACCACTAGAGGAGATGGGCAAAGCTCAACCACATTGAAACACAGACAAATGGAGGGAAGTTGTGTCTAGTGTCTGGCTCTATCTTTATTTCTGAGATTCTAAGAATATGCAATTCTAAGATCCTGCGATTCTGGGTATCTGTGATTCAACATTCTCTATTATTAAGATTCTCTGAATCTTGTTTTCTGAGTTGATGAGTTCACCTTTCTGGGTCTCTGGATGTTGGGCACATGAAGTCTACCTGTGCTTGGCCATTCCTCTGCTAGCATGGGCAGGGCTGGAAAGAAGCATTTGAAACAGAAAGGCCACGTGCATTTGCTCTGCAATCTGCCTTCCAATTAGACCCTGTGTTCTCTGCTCTGGGGAAAGAGACAAAAGAAAATGCAGACAGGGGACCTTGCTTCTACTAATGAGTCATTTCCATGGGCAGAGTTGAATGCCAAGACCTGTTCAGCCGCCAAGCCAACATCAGCACTGGGTGAACAGAGAGACTAATTTATGTGAAATAAAAACACATTTTTACATGGTGCCCTGACACCAAGACAGGCATTTCCTCCCCACAAAACAAGCCCAATTATCATGCCATGCTCTGTGGCCTTTGCTGCTCAACGAAAGAGTTGCAGGCTCTTAACCATTTCAGAGCACCAAGAACAGGAGACAAAGAAGAATGCAAAGTGAGTATTATGGGAAAGCAGTGAGTGAGCTGTGTAGCTGGATGCTAAGAACTAAGGCACTGGAACCCAAGTATTTGGTCCCAGGAAGATGCTACCCATTGGGTGCTTCAATAGTTCCACCAATTATAGGGTACTCAGTATCACCTACTTATTCCACCAGATGGGTTACTTGAAGGAGACATTCTTAGAACTCTGACTGACATACAATGTGTACTCAGTAAGTGTGAGATTATTAGCTAAATGTTTTTCAAAGGAAGTCAAGGGGCTAGGAGATGACTGAGGAGGTTAAGCTTGCTGGGCAACACAAAGACCTCAGATCCCCAGAACCAATCAAAATGTTAGGGGTGCACGGCAATCTACCTGTAATTTTAGCATTCGGAAGGCAGAGTTGGGAAATCCCCAAAACAAGCTAGCTAACTATACTGTTTCAGCAAGCTATAGGTTCAGCTGAGAGATGTTGACTCAATGAATAAGGTGGAGAGATCATAAGAAGACTTATGATGTTGGCCTTGGCCCTTCATGTGCAGGTACAAAACATGTGTCCATGCATATACATACATTCACACGTACCACACAAGAGGAGGAGAAGGAGCATGAGGAGGAGGAAATGATAAAAGGAAAGAAAGAAAGAAAGAAAGAAAGAAAGAAAGAAAGAAAGAAAGAAAGAAAGAAGTAAAAGAATGCTGTATGACAGATGCCATATCTAGGGTTGTGGAATTTACCAAAGAAACAATGGTGGAGAGTTCTCTATTAAATACCCCAAAGAAATAAATGGGTTAAACAAGCAAGACTGCCCATGCTGGACCTAGGGAGATGGTTCAATCAGTAAAGTATGTGCTACACAAGCTCGAGGACCTGAGTTCAAATTTCAGCAGCCACATAATAGCCTGATGTAGTGGTGCACTCCTGTAAGCCTAGAGCTGTGAAGCAGATAGAAGGATCTCTGCAGCTCACTGGCCAGCCACAGAAGTCAAACCGATGAGTTCCAGATTCGGGGAGAGACCCTGTTTCAAAATGTAGGATACAGGCTTGAAGAGGCAGCTCAGTGAGAAGATGTGAGTTCAGATACCCAGAAGAAACTTAAAATCAGACACAGTAGGAGCAATCTATAATCTCAGTGTTCTTTTAACAAGAGCAGCAAAATGGGAATCTCACAAAAGTCACAGGCCAGCTAACCTTTGTACTGTTGTTCATAGTGGTTAGCAATAACAGACTGTGTCCCAAACAAGGCAGAAGGTGAGGACCAACAACCCAAGTTGTCTTTTGACCTGCACAATGACACAATACACACGGAGGGAGGGAGACAGAGATAGAGACAGAGAGGCGAGAGCAAGAGAGAGATTTTTAAATGCGAGGAGAGCATTGAGATACCAAACATCAAACTCTGGCCTCTGCATGCACACTTACACATATACACATCATATGAACATGTACATACCACAAAAAGCATGAATAAAAACTGAGAAGTCTGCTGTGCTGATATGTGGAGGGTACGCTGACAGGGTAAACATGGGCAGAGCATGCTAAGAAATGAAAGGGCATTTGCTACAGAGGACAAGGTCTATGAAACCTGGAGTGCCAGGAAGGATGGCAAGGCATGAAAACAGAAGCATAGATTGTGGGGACCTTAGTCCCTTCAAACAGCAAGTAAAGTGTTTCCTTATTGCTCTGGGTTCTGCAAGCTCAGGCCAGGGAACATTGTCATGCAAGGGCATTTCCTCCTGGTTTATATATACCATCTGCTTTCTTCAAGTCCTCACATTTAGACAGAGGATGAGAAAGTTCCCAGGAGTCCCTTTTATAAGAACACTTACCCATGAAGGCTCCACTCTTGCAGTCTGAATTACCTCCCAAAGCTTCCTCGGCTAATGCCGTGACCCCGGAGATTAGGATCCCAGACTGAATGAGAGAGGAGAGACATGGATTTCAGGCACAGTGAGAGCAAAATCATCAAAGATATTTCTGAAATCTCTGATTTTTGAAAGAATGCAAGGTATTTTATGTCTTTATCCTGAGTGTCACAAACAGGACACGACCAAACTGGCCTTTGCCAAGTATGGAGGCTGTGTACCTGGAAATCACTGATCTGGACTAGATCAGATTAGGTCAGACTGGATTAGCTTTCCAATGGCCTGACTGGATTCGGATGTCTAAGCAATTAGTGCTCCTGGCTGGTGACAAAGGCAGACCACAGCCACCTCAGTGCTGCAGCTAAGCCCTCTTAGAGAAGATGCTTTCTGAGTTAGGGCCTCATTAGCTAGGTGTGAGACAACTGTACACCTCAAAGCCAGTGTCTAGGTCATTGTCTAATCTCTGTTTGATCAGACATGGCTGCATCTATTACTGGAGGCTCTGGAAAGCAGGGAAGGGCAAGCCAGTATGATGGTGGGGAGGGATGTAGTGCATGAATGCATTTGCACTTTTTTTCTGATTTAATAGTCTTATGGTGGTGGGTGAGGCTTGCACTGTTTTACCAAATACAATGGATTCTAAGCAGGCAAATGATTTTACCTGTCCCAAGTGTGTGTTCTAAAGCCAACCCCGAACTAGAGAACCTCCAAGAAATGGACTTGGATTAGGAAGTGGAAGAGCCTGAAACCTGATATGCACATATACAGGCTAATGTAGACTCTGATTTACCAAGGAAGCAAAGGAAGGCTCAAGGGGTTCACTAGAGAAGAGAAATCCATGGACATTATTATAAAAGCAAGCTCATTGGTGCTACCAGTGCTGAAGGGAGCTGGTAAGTTCTGCTTGGTAAACCCCACTTCCTGTGTAAAGCTGGTCTTCTGGTCTGATTGGCAACTCACTTAACCACAGCTCTGAAGGTCCTCTTGTCTAAAATGAGGTATGGTTAGCATGGCAAGATGGTGCTGGCATAGCTGTCTGTGGCCTCTTTGGCTTCCTATGGTCTCCAAGCTCCAGTTTGAGACAGATCTAGCAAGCTTGCTTTACTTTTGCCTCATTCCCACACCTCCCCTTTTTGATCAAGGTCTTTCACTAAAAGCTGTGCTGACCCAGCATCCTGTCCCCTAGTGCCAGAACAGCCATGTTCCAATTATTGGGTTAGTGCCACCTTGGAGGGAAAGTGTATGAGCCAGTGTCAGGGACCCACCACATGTGAGCGATGGAGAATGCAAAGAGAAAATACTCGTTAAGATGAAGCTGTGTGTTACAAGCTCACCATTAAGGTCTGCTCCATTAGACTTCAGGGCTTAGCCACCTAAAGCAGCGTGGTGATGCTGCCTTGTAGGGGAGTCTGGATCCACAAAGGTTAGCCAGACAAAAAGAGGGAGCTAAGCACTAGAATGCAAAGAATAATCAACAATTATAGAAATATAGAACTGTTTTGATCATAGCTCTAAAGCATGAACCCAGCTCTCAGGGTAAAGCTTTAATAATATGAGTGGGTGTTTATTTGTGCTCTTGAAAACTATGTAGGTTTGTATGGAAAAATATTTGAGGAAAGCTGATAAATATGCAGTGTCCATGACCACCCTCTGCTTCCTGTACTCGGTGTAGGCAAAACTAATTCATTGCCTACCCAGTGCAGCCCCCTTCTCCACTGATGGTGGATATTTCTATCTGTCAGTCTTAGGAAGAATTTTTTGGTTGGCCTTCTTGGATGGGGGCAGAAGGTCTAATTTTTTGCCCTTCAGTCTTACATGCCATGTGTCAGATCTCCTTCCATGAGAGATGGGTGCACAGCTGATAGGACTAATGACTTCTTACACAAAAATGAGGAGGTCATCTTCCAGCATTGCAGGGCTGAGGTTTGAGTGCAAGCTGAGCGTGCTCTATTCCAGCACTGAGGGCTAGAGACTTAGAACCCTCTGTGTCCAGACCTGCAGGATAAAGCTCCCCTCTTTACAAGGTATTAAAGGATAATACAAAGTCCTCAGTGCTCTTGAGCCTCAGGCTCTCTTTGTAGCTACTGTTAATACACCTTCCTGCTGTTTCCAGTATTCCGGGTCCTTGTGTTTTTTGTTTTTGTTTTTCTATTGTTTATGTATGTGTGTGGGCATGCACATATGCGCACATGCATTTGTGTATTTTAACTCAGTTAAATAAGTAAGGTAATTAAGATAGCAGAGTGGATTTGTGACAACCATATGTAGAACTGTCTCCCTGTGGACCCTTCCACCTAAATAGAGAATAGAACGTGACTTTTCCAAAAGTAACTCAATAAATTATCTTCCTGTTGGGGAATGAGGGTCCTGGTTAATCAAATGCAACAGAACAAGAATTGATCAAGTAAGAAGGAGTTATGTTGTAGCTTGGTATTTCTGTGGGACTCTTATCAATGGGAGTGGGGGTGTCTCTGACACTATTACCTGCTCTTGGGACCCTTTTCCTCCCTACTGGGTTGCCTCGTCCAGCCTCGATATAAGGCTTTGTGCCTAATCTTATTGTAACTTACTACGCTATGTTCAGTTGATGTCCCTGAGAGGTCTGATCTTTTCTGAAGGGAAATGGAGGAGCAGTGGATCTGGGGGAGAGAAAGTGGAGTGGAAAGACTAGGGAAGTGGAAGGAGGGTAAACAGCAATCAGGATGTAATGTGTGAAAGAAAAATTATAAAAAAGATGAAATGTATAACTTTCAAGTATGTGAGTTTTCTATTAGGGTCAGCTCCTTAATAGTGAATATGAAACAACCCTTTAGATGTCTGGATTTAATTTGGCTAGTAACAATTATGCTAATGTCTATTCTAAAATGCTTACCAATATTTGGCAATGATTTTACCAAAAGCTGATGCATAGTCAATCTGATTTAGCACTACAGCGTTAAACAAGGGATTATAAAAGATATCTGAGTAAATTTTATTTATAACATCAAAAAAAAGAAATGACTATGTTAATGCATTGGAATTGGCCTTACCAAAATACTGAGGATATTAAGGCCCCACTGAAGCACCTCCAGGGCTCCCTGTGGTAATGTACCACACATCCTAGCTCTGGACAGGGTTCTGGCTTCTGGTATGTGTTTTTGACAAAGTACAATCACATTCCCGGGCCTGAAGTATTCAACAGAAACCTCTTCCTCTGGTAGTTTCACACTTCCATCTAGAGGTCTTTGTTCCTCTACATACATGAGCATAGGTCCTTTCTCCCTGTGTGTCAGTGTTCCCAGAAGGATTCCAATGGGCACTGGGACTCTGAAAGGTACAGTAAGCCTGGATGTGGGACCTTGAAATCTCAGGATCTAACAGTAGTCACAGAAGATCCCTCATCAAACTCCAGTCCAGGAATGCCCAGAGAATGCATGCAATCATAGAAGGCAGTGATAGTGGTTCTCTCACACTGAGAGACCCTTGTCTAGACTTGGCTGCAGACAACAGTGAGCTACAAAGATAAAGCTCAATCAGTGTAATGCAGCAGAGTCTGTTACTCCTAAGAATCTTCTGGAACACCTCTTCTAGCAAGGCCTTTTGGAGGATGCCTCCATGGAAAGTCACAACAACTATAGCTACAGAGGACTCTCCATGACTCAGATCTTATTTATTTATTTATTTATTTATTTATTTATGCCTCCTCCCTGCCACCATCTCCCATTTCCCTCCCCCTTCCCCAGTCAACTCCCCCTCCCTCAGCAGCCTGAAGAGCAGTCAGGGTTCCCTGTCTTGTGGGAAGTCCAAGGATCCCCCACCTCCTTCCAGGTCTAGTAAGGTGAGCATCCAAACAGCCTAGGCTCTTACAAAGCCAGTGCGTGCAGTAAGATCAAAACCCAGTGCCATTGTTTTTGACTTCTCAGCAGCCCTCATTGTCCACTATGTTCAGCGAGTCCGTTTTATCCCATGTGTTTTTTAGACCCAGTCCAGCTGGCCTTGGTGAGTTCCCGATAGACCATCCCCACTGTCTCAGTGTGTGGGTGCACCCCTCGCGGTCCTGAGTTCCTTGCTCGTGCTCTCTCTCCTTCTGCTCCTCATTTGGGCCTTGGGATTTCAGTCCGGTGTTCCAATGTGGGTCTCTGTCTGTGTATGACTCAGATCTTGATGAGCATCTCTCCCATATATCAACTGATTCATTCTTCCACCTTGTTTTATACATGAGAAAATAGAGTCACAGCTGGGGGGAGGAGGTTGAGCATCAAAAGCTTTTCTAAGGACATACAGCTAGTTAAAGCCAGACAGATGACTAAAAAACCACTGTCTCCATTGACCAACAAATGTTGGACTATCATAATGCTGTTCTTATTTCCAGACAAATGTTTCTCTTGACAAGCCAGTTCTCAAACTTTTGGTCCAAGACCAAAAATGCAGGTAGTACTGATTGTCCTACAAAGGAGAGAGCACCTCTAGTCTCTGCCGTGGGCTCTGATACCTCCCGCACAGTTTCTTTTGTTTCATATAGGTTTAACTCTCATTGTTTTCTTTCAAATTTGTTGGGAGAGGTCCTTGTTCATTACTCCTTATAGCTAGGAGTTACATTACCTCAGTCTAAGTAGCAAGGATGAGAGTGTTCTCATCCCTGTAACCCTACGATTCAGAGTCTCCATGCATGCTTCTCTAACTGGATGCTTAACCAGGAGTGAAATTCAGAACACAGCTCTGGACAGATGGCCCTAAGCCCGGGGGCTGCCCAGAGCTACTGTCTATCATCTGCATAGAGTCTACATTTTTCTTGGAAATGACCACTGACCATCAGAAGAGAAAGAGCAGCAGCCAGGGCTCTGGCTTCTGAAATTACCATATCTGTAAACTTGAGGGGAGGGCTAGGCTTTGATCAAAGCCGTCTGCTTAGAAAGAGCCTGCAACTCACATTGCTCACACACAGTCCTCAGCCTCCATCACTCCCTTGTCATGGCATCTACATTACCACTCACCTGTTACGTACCTGAGCTCTACAGACAATAGCCTTGGTCTTCTTGAAAAGGAAAGAGACAAATTATTTGTTCTCCATCTCCCCCTAGGATTGTCATGACACCATCAGGCATAGTGACCTGCATGTAACATACATTTGAGTTCAGATTTCTTTCCATTGATCCACCTAGACGACTGTTCTAGTACACAGTGTTAATGTCTTGTATCTTTCTTGCCTAACACTTTTCATGTGGTAAACCACATACTTTGAGCTGCTGTTTGATCAAACTATTGAAGACTGGCTCTAAACAGTACAGTCCCTTTAGAAGCACAGGCTCTGGAGGACGGTGCCATTTTCTAGCAGAGATATGGGAATGGGTCTCCCTCCTCTTCTCTCTCCCCTCCATGTGTGAGTATGGTGTGTGTGTGCGTGTGTGTATGCTTGTGTAATACATACGTCACAGTAAAGTGACAATAAATATAGCAACGTTTCGGAGGAGTTAATGAGATAATTCACTTAATGTTTTGCCCATGATACCCAGTAAATATTAGTCATTATTAGGCATGAGCACACTGTGGTATTTTTCCAGCCAAGCAGTATATAAGTACAGTGCTTTGGGGTTTCCTGGGCATGAGAGTGTCTGTCAAAAACAGTCACCAGCGCAGGCTGCAGCTGAAAAGGCATGGTTTGATTGTGTTTCAAGCCTACCCCTTGTGCTCACCATTCCCCAGGGATCTCTGGTAACCATGGCAACCCAGTTTACAGGTTGCCAAGTTCAAAGTAATATGTTTCCAAGCAAGAAGTTTTGATAACATCACCCTTCCCTGTTAGAAGGGACTGAAGACCCACGCCTCTGCACTGCAGTTGGGAACAGCCTGAAGAGAGAATTTCTTCTTTCCAGATGTCTACATCTGGGAAAAAGAAGAGCAGGCCATGATTTTCAAATGACCAGTGTGACAGCCTTGAACAGTGTTTGCTACCCTTATAAGACAGTGGTTTGAACATGAACTTGAGGGGGAAATGCACGAAGAGCCACTGTGTATGTGTGTGTGTCTGTGTGTCCAGAGACAAGGTGTCAACTTTAGATGTCCTCAGTTTATACCATCATACCTCAGGTGTCTTAGGTTGTGGTCATAGGTGCACAAGGTCAACATCTGGTGTCTTAGGATGCTGTGATCGTAGGACATGCCATCACACCTTGCATTTTAGGGTGCTGTGGTCATTGGTACACACCACCGCACCTGTCATTTTAGGGTGCTAATGTCCAAACTTAGGTCCTCACCCTCGCATAGGTCTCATGTTACGGATTAAGCTCTGTCTCCAGCTCAGGACCACTTTTTCTCCCGCTGACTGCTGTGTAACTCTAGGCCGTTGACTTAACTTGTTGTGTTTTAGTTTCTTAATTAGTAAAATGGCTCTAGCAAAATTCTCCCCTTGTTATTCTGAAGTCTCAGTATTTGCAGTTTGCACTCTGCTTTATGCTTGTGTTTGAAGATGTGAGTTCTCAGCTTCCTGCTCTTCCCCCCATCCCTGCCCCTTCCTGCCACACATCCCTGTCAGTAGAGACTCCTATCCCTCCCTCTAGAACCATAAGCCAAAATCAACTCTCTTTTCATAAATTTGCCTTTGGTCGTCATGTTTTATCACAGCAATAGAAAAAGCAATCCAATTCTCCTCTCCTGAGCACAGAAGATGATATCCAGATGACATGTTCACTTCCTATTTCCCAGCCTTGCTTGGGATTGGGTTGGAGCTGTGTGACCAGTGAATGATCTGCAGGTGGGAACTATATGTCCCTTCTGTTCTGCAGCCATTAAGAACCAGGGTTATTTCCCCCCACCCTTCACAACTCCTCTTACTTCCATGGAGAGGCCCTGAGTTAGGTAGCAGTCACATGACATAGAAAACATGTGACCAGTCAAGCTTTCCGTGACAGATCCAGTCGCCCTCAGTATGCTAAGCCAGATGAAGTTTTGGGCTTCCTTTACCACAGTAACGCCTGACTAGCCCGAGAGACGCTTTTCAGTCCACATCCAGGCCCCATGCTCAGAAACCTTCACAAGAAGGTGCTGCCCCAATGCTCACAGGGTCAGAGTGCCAACTCCCATTTACAATGATGGTAGAAATCCACTTCCCGACGAACATAGAGTTTCACTTCCCGATGGACAGACTGAATAAACATTAGTGTGGAAAACCAGAGAAGAAACAAAAGTCTTCACAGCTCCTGACAAACCCCGTGCTGCCTCTAAAAGGCAGGAAAAAGCCTGGCCTCTAATTAGGCATGCCTCGCTGTCCTTGGGCTTCACTAAAGGAGACCTGTCCAAACTGAATTCATCTCTTCCCAACGATTTCCTCTCGAGCAGAAATGCCAGCATCACTTACACCCCCGGACGGATGTCGGTAAAACTTCACTCCAGCAAAGACTCCACCTGCCTTCCTCTAATTGTCCATTTATTTTTCTCCCAAACAATGTCAATATCCCAGATGCCGCTTTGTGGATGGAAGTCTGCTCCCCAGGGAAATGATCAGGCGGAAGCAGCTGAGTGTGGCCCGCAGGTTTCCATGGTAATTATTCACTAACCATCACAAGGCTCTGCCCAGTGAAATCCCTCGTTAACCACCAGCTAGCTAATTAGACCAAGCCTTTAGCTCTTGCTTGTTCTCTCGAACATTCTTCCTGGTAGGTGGGGGAACTAACAGCCATTGCTCTGTGTAACCAAAGCCAAGGGAAAGGCACACACATGACGAGAGATAATTTGTCAGACTGGCTCGTGAAAGCTAGCTATTTCAAATCCCTTCCGCTGCATTGGAGCACTAAGATCACTCAGTGACCATGAGTGTGGCTCTCAGAAAGGGGGGGGTGCCTTTTAACCATTCTGAGCAAGATCCAGGGAGTGGTCTTGCTTATGGAAGGAGAGAAGGTAAATAAAGACTTGGGATCCTGCTGTTAAGAAAACATCCAGGGGCTGGGAGACTTTTGATTCCTGCTGAAAGTTTAGGAGGTGTGGGGCTTGAATTCATGCTTGGAAGGTCCCGTGCTTTGGTGAATGCTTTCTTGCAGTGTTTTTCTCAATTCTCCATGACTTCTGGCCAAAGGACTCTTTTTATTCATTTCTTACCCCGCTAGCAAACACCTCTGGTACCCAAGTAGGCAAGTGTTCCAAAGAGGCACACCAAGAGGGCTCTGGGATATGGAAAAAGACTCTACACATAGGCAGCCTCATGCCTCAGAGTCAATGGCACAGCCAGGGCACTTTGGTGAACCGCAGGTGTGCACTGTGTCTGAGAACTGGGCTCCTCTGTGACCCCCCCACCACCACTGGGCCCAGGTACAGCTTTCCACCATTCTCTCTGAGACCCTAGTTAAAGGACCCCTCTGTAGCTGTGAGGCGAAAGTGTTAGCAGTAGCTATTTCAGTGTTATGGTCAAAATGGCCACATATTCATGCTTAATAAATGTTTCCTGATGCCTAGTTGTCATCACTGATTTTTCTGAGGCTCCCAAATGCCCACAATACCAAAGCCTCCCATGTGGAGTTCCAGTCCATTTCCTGCTCACAGGAAGCATCCTAAAGGCGTCCAGGGGAGGCCAAAGCACAGCCTTTCCCTCCCTGAATTCTTTTCCTTCCCAGCATCTTTCTTGTGCACACTGTCATCTCCCAAGTCATGGTTCTACCTTTAGATTCTCAGAACCTCTTCCCACACCCTGGCTTTACTGCAGGTATCACTCCAAAGCCTTTCAGTGGGCCGACAAAGGATCCCCTCTGCTCTTCCATGGCTTTCCTGTAGGGATAAGTCCCGCCCCTTAGGGGGCGTGTTAGCCTCAGGCTAATGCTTGCCTATAAATTTGGCGAGCGTGCTCCCAGATGCTGCTTCTGCTTTCCTGGTCTCCACGGGAACGGTGGTTCTGTAAGTCTATTTCTCCATTAAAGCTGTATATATTTTGACAATCTGTCTGCATTCGTTTACGCCGTTACACTTTCCAACCTGTTCCAGGTCTGTGTGAGGTCCGTGACTGGGCCTGTGGTCTCTGTGTATGTTAAGAGGTGTTAAGAGTCAGGACCTTCTAGACATGGTCCTGAGGGCTCTGCCCTGAGAAATGCATTAGTGCTCGTATCTTGTGACTGGGCTGGCTATCACACAAGATCCAGGCTGAGTTTGGTCCTTCCCTCTCTCACACACTGCCTCCTGACCTTCCCTTTCCATGGTAGAAGGATGCAAACAGAAAAACCTTGCCAAGTGTGAGGTCCTTGATCTTGAACCTTCTAACCTCCAGAACTGTATGATATAAGATATAAAACTCTCTTGTTTATAAACCACCTGGTGCCATGGAGTCTGCGACAGCTGCGCAGACAAAGGCAAGTGGATGATATTCCTTCATTTCTACCTGTCTCGGAGAAGCGCTTTAGCGTGCTTTAACTTTGTAGAGTTTGCTCTCTTCTCATCAATTCACTTGAATCCCTCAGGATATAGTTATCGCTGAGAAAACCAAACACCTGATTGGGCACTGGTCTGTGGTAAACGCTGGGCTCAAGGCAGCTGTGAGCGGAAGGAGTTGCTTATTTTAAGTAGCCGTGGGCCTCGTGGGAGGCTAATTGGCAAACAAAAGGAGAAGAGGAGACCAATCAAGCATGACATGAACATGGCTCACCCTGCCAGGGAGGGGCCGCTTGCCTGGAGGCTGGGAAAACATGTCATGGGGATGAACACCTCCCTCCCCCATTCCTGAGAAATGACAGGTGGTGTACTCAGCTGTGTAGGCATTTCGAACACAAGCATTGGCGTCTGAAGAAATCGGGCTTCCAGTCCTCCTCTGCCATTTATCAACATCATCACTTTAAGCGAGTTACTCACGGACAGTGTCTTCTTATCTGTAAAATGTAGCTGAAAGTCACACCGCCCAAGGCCAGGTGGCACGTGACTGGAGGTCCCTTCTTAAAGCAGTCCTTACAAGGGCTCGGCACCCGTCAGCACTGTCTACATCATCATCACAGTCAGTATCCGCAGATAGCCCCGAGAGCCTGCAGCTCCACTCTCCAGCCTTCTGTGGACTAAAACCCAAGGGCATCCGAGAGCGGCAATGCTCATCAGAGCCATAGAGATGATGATAAAGGGGGAGGTGCACGTCGAGGAAATTTGACTCTGATCCAGAGAGCACATCTGGTATCTAGAGGTCCGCACCAGGTGAAGAGGCAGGGCAGTTGTCAAGAGTGACCCACCACTGCGTCTGTGGCTTCCTAAGACGGGGACGAAGAGGACATAGCAAAGAGAAGTGAGTGAATGGTGGCAGGAAAATGAATCGGGAGTAGGGAGGAGCTGCCTGCCATTAATCATCATGAAGAATAGGTCCCCGAGAGCTGCCTTGGGCTCCACGGTGATTAATGGCCTTTTTTAATTTCTCTGCGCATCATCCCAATTATGCAGGACACTGAGGGAGGCCCCACCTTCCCCAGGGATGCATGGGTGATCTGTGCATTGCCCTGCAGTGAGCAACAGAGGAGCCCCAGGTCATCTTCTAACAAGGAGGGCCTGGGGATCAGGGCTTTGGGGGTAGATGGCCCAGCAGCTGGTCAGATGCAAATGCCCATCCCAGGACAAGGCAGGTGAGGAGCGTTATACTCCCCTCAAATCTGGCTGCAAAGTATCAGCATCATTTTCTTACCAACTTAAGCTCCATTTGTGGCCCCGTTTCCCCCGAATGACAGAGTCTTAACCTGCTCCTGAGTTGTGTCTTCCATGTTCTTGGTGTCAAAGCTTAAGCTGAGAGTCTGGGGCAGTTGACTAATTTGGATTTTTGCCTGGGAAAGTTATCTTCTGGCTCATCTATCACTTGGCCAAACCCTAGGTTTCCAGTCCACCTAGGCTGATGCTGAGGAGTCTTACACACACTGTTGTCCCCACTCTTTACCTGTCATTATTATGCTGAAGCAATGGGGATCCTAAAAGACTGGCTCTGGTCCTAACTAGGAGATAGGCAGTTCCACCAAGCTGAATGCTATATAAAAGTCAAGACCCAGGGACTGCCTCAAATCTTTCCCATGCTTTTGCAAATGGTCATTCTTCTTCTCTCTTAATCTGGGAAAGGCATGGTACACACTAATCATTCCCACCAGCCTCACAGATCATGGTCCATAAGCAGATGCCCCTAAGCTCCCATTCCCACTAAGCTGTCAACTTTCCAAGCACAAAGGCCATGAACTATCACTGTTCACTAACATGAAGTGCAAAAGCTCCGAACTAAGAACCTCTCTCTCTCTCTCTCTCTCTCTCTCTCTCTCTCTCTCTCTCTCTCTCTCTCTCTCTCTCTCATCAGAGGAAGGAAGAGAACTGAGAGAGAGCCCATGGCCTATATCTTTAAAATATTATCCTGCCACATTTATGAAAAGCTACAGAGAGGCTCAGAGGAGGAATGAGCACATCCTGTAGGAAGATCGATAAAATTGTTCATGCAGAGAGCCATATTTCTTCATTATTAAGTGTCCAAGATGTAGAGCCTGACAGCTCTCGGTTCAGGACCAGGTCTTTTGTTACTATGATGTGACCTTGACTCAGTGGCCCGACCCGGCTTCTATGCTCTGGCCTGTAGAGCAGGGAAGGGACCCTCATATTTGTATTGCAGGAGATCAATTGATCAATAGATATTCAGAGTCCTGTGTCAGAACATGGGAAAAGGGGGCAGAGGTTAGTTCACTGAGAGGATTGAGGGGCAAAGGAGTAAGAGATAGAAATAATATTTGGAGTCATAAGCCATAGCAGAGCCAGAGAGGTAGGTGTCTCAACTGTAACCAGCAAGATGTGGCACAAACAGAAGCTTCAAGAAACTGTAAGAATTGTGAGTGGATACAGTTTAATTATCCACAGTTTGTGAAGCAGGTAGTGAGCAGCATGCCATGGATTTGTGTAAGGAAGAGAATGACCCCTTAGTTAAGACCTAGATTTTAATTAGTTAAAAACCCCAAAGCCTTCGCAGAAAGTATAAATATCTTCATCAAACAGACTTTGGTTGTTGTTTTATTTTTACACATTTTTGTGCTACCAGGAGCAGGTTTATACCCTAGAAGAACCTCATTGACTTAAATAGAGGTGTAGGTTCTAGTTTTAAATCAGTGTAAAGAATCTTTAGTCATTACACATATGACATTTTTCAGATTCCTCCTCCGTGAGTTGTATGTAATGTACCTGGATCTTTTGTAACATTCTTAACTTTCATGGTTTTGTACTTATTTTTCCTTTTCTATTTTCCCCATCAAGAAAATTTATTATTGTATATCTTTCCTTATCAAAAATATATCCCTATTCTTGCATCCTTCTTTACCCCCCACTCTTACTAGAGTTTTTGTGGTTTTTCTCTTGTTTATATTATAAGACAGCAAAATAAAAGAACAAGTTTACTAACTTATTAAAAGAGAAATAAATCTAAACTGCATTGATGACATAATGTAACAAACTAGAATAATTATTTATACATTGTAAAACTATAAAGTGTTTGTATGTTGTAAATCCTAGGCAGACTTTACTATCACTTTGATTTTTAAAAAAATATTTAAAAATTATTTCATGCAATATATTTTGATCATATTCTTTCTACTCCCTAAACTCCTCTCAAACTTTCCCTTATAAACTTCATGTTCTTTCTAGCTCTCTCTCTTAAAAAGGCCAATAAAAATACAACAAAAAATGAAAATCAAAACAGAAAAACAAACTAAAAATAAAAATGAAGAAGAAAATCAGTAAGACAAAAAAATATCAAAACAAAAAGAACACTTATAAAACACTTGGAGGCCATTTTGTGCTCCTGGGCTTGGACCCTGAAATGTGGTTAGTATGTACAGTAATACTCACTGGAGAAAACCATCTTCCTCGTCTCAGCAGGCATCAGAGCAAATAGCTCCATGGTTAGGGGTGGGAGTTGGTGTGTACTTCCCCTTCTCGGTGCTGGGGTTTTGTCTGGTATGAACCTGTGAAGGTCTTAGGCACACTGCCAATCTCTGTGATTTCCATCATCATCGTCATTGTTGCTCTAGAAGACACTGCTTTCTTGGAGTCACCCACCACCTCTAGCTTGTAGACTCTTTCTGCCTCCTCTTCCACATAGATCCCAAGGCACTTAGAGGAGGCTTTGATTAAGATGTTTTGTTGAGAACTGATTGCTCCAAAGTCACCCTCTGAACATTGCCCAGTTATGTGTCTTTGAGTTAATTCCTATCAAAAATAAGCTTTTCTGATGAGGCCCATCCCTTGGTATAGCAGTATATCACTGTCATTTTATTATTAAGTACCCGTAGCACAAGAGCAGTAGGATTTCCCCTAGGCCCATGACTTATCTAGTCTCAGGTTCCTGGCAACTTTAGCTGTGTTGTGTATGGGTTCCACTTTAATGAGTGGGCGCTAAATTCAGGTTTCAGAGTTTGTAGCTGGGGGATGCTGATGATTGTCGTCCTCCAGTAGTGTGCACAGTACTATTCAACAGCATGAATACTAGTCAGTAGGAGGAAAGCTTGGTGGCATAAGATGTCCAGTTGGGGCACTGTCTCCCCCATTATATTGTGACTCCATTTAGATTCCTTTACTGTATTTATTTTAGGGAGCTTCTACAGAGGTAAGTTTCCATACAGCTTTCAAAACGCCTTTAGTGTTAGTTGTCCCTCCCAATATTCCCATTTATGCTGTGACCTCCAATCCTCATCCTTAATTAATCTTCTCTTGTAATCCCCCCACCTCTTTATGATGCCACACTGTTTTTGCTTCCTTGAAAGATCTCCTCCTCCTCACTTGGTCCCCTACTAGTAATGTGACCATTGTGGCTATTTTGGCAGAAACACACATATCTAAAGTTTAAATGCTAACATCCACCTGTAAGAGAAAGTCTGCCTTATTTGTCTTTGTGGGTCTGGGTTACCTCACTCAGGATGATTATGTCTAGGTCCATCCATTTACCTACAAATTTTGTGATTTCATTTTCCTTTTTTTTTCAGTTTATTTATTCATTTATTAAAGATTTCTGTCTCTTCCCCACCGCCGCCTCCCCTTTCCCTCCCCCTCCCCCAATCAAGTCCCCCTCCCTCATCAGCCCAAAGAGCAACCAGGATTCTCTGCCCTTTGGTAAGTCCAAGGACCACCCTCCTCCATCCAGGTCTAATAAGGTGAGCATCCAAACTGCCTAGGCTCCCACAAAGCCAATATGTGCAGTAGGATCAAAAACCCATTGCCATTGTTCTTGAGGTCTCAGTAGTCCTCATTGTCCGCTATGTTCAGTGAGACCGGTTTTAACCCAGGCTTTATCAGACCCAGGCCAGCTGGCCTTGGTGAGTTCCCGATAGAACATCCCCATTGTCTCAGTGTGTGGGTGCACCCCTCGCGGTCCTGAGTTCCTTGCTCATGCTTTCTCTCCTTCTGCTCCTGATTTGGACCTTGAGATTTCAGTGCGGTGCTCCAATGTGGGTCTCTGTCTCTGTCTCCTTTCATCGCCTGATGAAGGTTAATATTCAGGAGGATGCCTATATGTTTTTCTTTGGGTTCTCCTTCTTATTTAGCTTCTCTAAGAACCCGAATTATAGGCTCAATGTCCTTTATTTATGGCTAGAAACCAAATATGAGTGAGTACATCCCATGGTCCTCTTTTTGGGTCTGGCTTACCTCACTCAGGATAGTGTTTTCTATTTCCATCCATTTGCCTGCAAACTTCAAGAAGTCCTTGTTTTTTTACTGCTGAGTAGTACTCTAATATGTATATATTCCATACTTTCTTCATCCATTCTTCAATTGAAGGGCATCTAGGTTGTTTCCAGGTTCTGGCTATTACAAACAATGCTGCTATGAACATAGTAGAGCATATATTTTTGTTGTATGATAAGGCCTCTCTTGGGTATATTCCCAAGAGTGGTATTGCTGGGTCCAGGGGTAGGTTGATCCCGAATTTTCTGAGAAACCGCCACACTGCTTTCCAGAGTGGTTGTACAAGTTTGCATTCCCACCAGCAATGGATGAGTGTACCCCTTTCTCCACAACCTCTCCAGCAAAGGCTATCATTGGTGTTTTTGATTTTAGCCATTCTGACAGGTGTAAGATGGTATCTTAAAGTTGTCTTGATTTGCATTTCCCTGATCACTAAGGAAGTTGAGCATGACCTTAGGTGTCTTTTGGCCATTTGAACTTCTTCTGTTGAGAGATCTCTGTTCAGCTCAGTGCCCCATTTTATAATTGGGTTGATTAGCCTTTTACGGTCTAGTTTCTTGAGTTCTTTATATATTTTGGAGATCAGACCTTTGTCAGTTGCGGGGTTGGTGAAGATTTTCTCCCAGTCAGTGGGTTGCCTTTCTGTCTTAGCGACAGTGTCATTTGCTTTACAGAAGCTTCTCAGTCTCAGGAGGTTCCATTTATTCAATGCGGCCCTTACTGTCTGTGCTGCTGGGGTTATACGTAGGAAATGGTCTCCTGTGCCCACTTGTTGTAGAGTACTTCCCACTTACATTTTTCTTAACAGCTGAATAATATTCCAGTGTACCAATATTTGGTACATTGTTATATGTACCAAAGTTTCACTACCCATTTATGAGTTGATGAATATCTAGGCTGTTTCTAATTTCTGGCCATTATAAATAAAATAGCAATGAACATGGATGAGTGATTATCTTTGTAGTAAGATATAAAGTCATTTGGTATATACTAGGTATAGCTAGATCTTGAGGTAAGTTTATTCCTAGCTTGTCGAGGAACCTATAATTTCCATAGAGATTGTACCTGCTTGCATTCCCATCAGTAATGGATGAGTAGTCCCATACCCCACATCCTCACCAGCATGAGCCGTCATCTGTTTGACTGATCTCGGCCATTCTGACTGGTATAAGATAAAATCTTGCCGGGCGGTGGTGGCGCACGCCTTTAATCCCAGCACTCGGGAGGCAGAGGCAGGCGGATCTCTGTGAGTTGGAGACCAGCCTGGTCTACAGAGCTAGTTCCAGGACAGGCTCCAAAGCCACAGAGAAACCCTGTCTCGAAAAACCAAAAAAAAAAAAAAAAAAAGATAAAATCTTAAAGTAGTTTTAATTCGTAGCTCCCAAATTGATTGAAGATGTTGAACACCTTTTAAGGTGCTTCCCCACCATTTAATTTTCATCTTTTGATAACTCTGTGTATAGCACTATACCACATTTTTTAACCGAGTTATGTTTTCTTGATATTCAGGGTGATTTTTATGTCCTTTGTATATTGTTGGTAATGAACCTCTTTCAGATGTATAATCAGTAAAGACATATTCCCATTCTGTAGACTGCCACTTAAATTCTTCAGTTTCATGAGGTCCCATTTATTGTTAGTCTTAATGCCTATTGGTGTTCTGTTTAGAAAATCTTTTCCTATGCCAATAACTTCAAGCTTATCCCATTACTTCATCTTCTATCAGATTCGGGGTGGCTGGACTTATGCTGTATCCTTGATTCATTTGGAGTTGAGTTTGTGTGTAGACTTCTATATGAAGACATTCAGTTAGACCAGCACCATTTGTTGAAGATGCTGTGTTTTCTCCAGTTTGTATTTTTTGCTTCTTTTTCAAAAAAAAAAAAATCAGACGTCCATAGTTTTGTAGAGTTATGTCTAGGTCTTCAGCCCTATTTCATTAATCAATTTGGTATTTTTTGACAATAGTAGACTGTTTTTTATTCCTATAGGCCTGTAATACACTTTGAAATCTGGGATGGTGATATCTCCAGTACTTTTTTGTTGTTGTTGTTCAGGATTGTTTTAGATATTCGTGTGTGTGTGTGTGTGTTTTCAAATGAAGCTGAAGATGTTTTAAATTTATATAAAAAACTGTGTTGGAATTTTGATGGAGTTTATATTAAACCTATAGATTGAATTTGGTAGGATCGTCATTATCACAATATAAATCCTACTGACCCATGAGTAGAAGAGATCTTTCCATCTTCTGATGTCTCCTTCAATTTCTTTCTTCATTGTCCCCAAATTTTTGCAATGCAAGTCATTAAACTTGTTTGCTTAGAGTTTCCTTAAGACATTTTTGAGATGCTGGGAAAAAGCACTATTTCCTTGAGCTTTTTCTCAGTTTTGAGTTGGTCATTTGTAGAGGTGAATTTTTGTCTGTTACTTTTGAATCTTGCTGATTTTTCATTTTTATATTTATTGGTGTTTGACTTGTATGTTTGTTTGTTCACTATATTTTCATTTGGATTTTTAGAAACTCTTTTATATGCTTTCCCCTTGGTTCTATAAAACTCCGAGAGCTGTAGGATGTTACGGTCTGGCAAAGGTTGGCCCAGATAAGAAGCTTCTAATGACCAGAGACAGGATCTGTCTTGTATGAGCAAGAGGGCAGAAGGTAAAAAATATACAGGAACCAAAATCTTTATGTTAGCTTTGCAATTGCAGTTTGGAGTACAAAAGGCATTGGCTCTCCTGGGGAACTTGGGGAGATAGAAAATGACTACCTTTTCCCCCACAACTGCACAAGCATAATCAGATCAGTTTACAAGAACATATACCCAAGGGGCTGCTGAAGGCTGCTAACAGAGGCTGCTTACAGGAATGGAGGCTGTGCCATCCATTCTAACAATCAGAGCCCCGAAATAGCCCAGACAGAACCGGGCAGAACAGAAAAGTTTTTTTCAAACAAGAGCCACGCAGGCCATGCCTGAAATAGGAGCAGAAGAGAGAGTTTTAAACTAGAAGCCAAGTAAATCTTCACTCAGGAAGCAAATCAGAAAGTTTGGGGAGTTGATCTGCTAGGTAACAGGAAAGAGAGTTCAGGGGAGCGGAGAAAGGACAGTCCTCAAGAGAAACCACAGTCCAGGATGTGCTCCCAGGAAATGCCTGTTCAGGCAGACACTACAGCTCCTCATTCATTCAGTGACTAGAGAGTTCTGAATCTGTCCTGGTGGGACTGGATTTCCAGAATCTTTAACAAAAAGTTTAAAAAAAAAGAAAAAGAAAGAAAGAAAAAAAATGAGCCTATGCTGCCTGTCACCAAAGGGGTAAATGAATGGAGAGAAGAATGAAACCTTTAGGTTGTGCTTTCTTCAGAGAGCTGGTAACCTGGGGCAGCAGTGAGTCAACATCTTTTTTAAAAAGACTGCTCCATGTCTGATCTCCAGCAAGATGACTTTATGGGAGGAGAGGCCATAAAAACAGCCATCCATTCTGGAGTTCAACCACGTCTCGGAGGTGGGTGCTGTCTGTGCCTCTCTTGCTACCATGCCTTGCATTCCTCCTCATTCTCTGAATATTGAGGCTCCGGCACCACTTGAGATACGGAGTCTCATTGGTGTCTGACTATAATAACTTTATACTCCTCCATGAGCATCTGGGTGGGGATTAACTTGAAACAAACACACCATTATAGTGTATATTATTAAACTATCAATTACATATGTGAGTGCATTTCTTTTTAAAATGCGTAGTGCAAATATGTCTTTATAAGACAAGATATAAAAGTGCCTCTGTGATCTAATCAGAAAGACAGAGAAGAAAATATATATGGAGAGAGAGAAAAGAAGAAGAAGAAGAAGAAGAAGAAGAAGAAGAAGAAGAAGAAGAAGAAGAAGAAGAAGAAGAAGAAGAAGAAGAAGAAGAAGAAGAAGAAGAAGAAGAAGAAGAAGAAGAAGAAGAAGAAGAAGAAGAAGAAGAAGAAGAAGAAGAAGAAGAAGAAATAGTGTTGAGTTCATTCTGTTGTAAGAAACTGGCTCCTAAGAAAACTTCCATCCTCTGGCCAAGTCAGATACTCAGTTTGGGAATATAGAGGTGGGAACTGAATGAAGCAAGGGCCATGAAGGAATGCTTGCTCTCACAGATTTCTCAGTTTGCTTTCTTCCACAACCAGGACTACTTTGTGTTACTGCCCACAGTACCCTGTGTCCTACCATATCAATCATCAATCAAGATATTGAAAAGCTCCACAGACTTCCTATAGACCAAAATCTGATGGAGGCAATCCTCAATTTATATTGCCTTTCCTAGATCACTCTCGTTTATGCCAAGTTAACAGAAAACTAACTGGCACAATTGATCCCTTGTCAACTTGACACACAAACACATCACCATTGAACTTTAATCTCCCATGTTTTGTTTGTTTCCCAATATCTCATGCTAATATTAACATCACAATATAAACCACACTCCAACCTTTAAAGTCTTATAATCTTTTTAATTTTAACACAAGTCCAGTCGCTTGAAAACAGCTGACATCTCTTTAACAGTCAAAAATCCCCCAGATAAAAAATAAATTAAAAACCTTTTATACCAAGAAGAAAGAGCCAAGGCATAGTTACAATCACATCAAATCAAAACCAACATCCAGCAGTATAAATTAAATCCTTTAACTCAGCGTAAGACATTGGGGACTCACAATCTTCTGGGCTCCAGGGGCTTGGGTAGCTGTACTTCCCCAGCTCTGCCACCTGCACCACACACCACTTCCTTAATAGAGTTAGCCAGCTCCACTCCACACTTGACACTGTCTTTAGTGGTTATGCCACGGTCTTGGTGTCTCATCGTGCTGGAGTTCCCACCACCCCTGGGGTTGCACTTTCACCAATAGCTTACTGGCCCCATCTTTGTGAGCTTCAACCTTCTCACATGGTGCTAAGCCTCACCTTTCTCCATGACCCCTTCAGTCCTGCATCTTCCATGCTACCAAATGAGCACTGTGTGGGAGACTTACATAGCACCAAGTTTGGGAAGAGGTGCAGGCTTAGTCTCTCTAGATCACAGTTTGTGTTCTGAACCTGAGGAAATACTTCCCAGGAAGTTTTCTCCAATGAGCTCCAGATTACCAAAAATCACAGATTATCAATTAAAATGTATCACCTGGAGAGACCTGATAGAGTTTTTTTTTCTTGCCTCTGAAACCTTACAAATCAGGTCTCCTTCATGTGAATTTCTCTCAATGCTCTTCTATTGCAAGCCCATTATGCTTTGAGCACTCAATGGCTTCCCCAACCTAAAGTTCCAAAATCTTTCCACAATTCGAAAGAAAGAAAGAAAGAAAGAAAGAAAGGAAGGAAGGAAGGAAGGAAGGAAGGAAGAAAGAAAGAAAGAAAGAAAGAAAGAAAGAAAGAAAGAAAGAAAGAAAGAAAAGCACAATCCATTCCATCGCAGTAGGATCTTATTCTCTCTTGTACCAATTTTGATTCTAGTTTGATTTTCGTTGCTGAGGTGGATTTTTGTCAGCTTGACACACATGGTAGCGGCCTTAACCCATTAAATCTGATAACTCGCTGTCATTTTACATCTCAATACTGCTGCATTAGGAATCAAGTTACTGGCCTATGAACTTTGGGGGGGGGGGAAGATATGCAAGCAATAAGAGAAGTTCTTTCCATCCTGGGGATCCTGTGGGAGAAAAAATTGGAATCAGTAGCTTAGGAGCGAGACTCGTGTGTCTAAGACACTCCACATGATGCTGAGGCTGCTGCTCAGTGTATCACAATGTGTGATGAAACCCTGTGTACCTTTCTGATGACATGACATTTCCCTGGAACTGCAAGAGGGACCACCCCCCTAACCCTGCTTTCTGAAGAATAAATTCCTATTCCCCAATGTTCAGGAAGTCTCTGTGATCCCTTGGTGGCTTGGACATGCCAGTGCCTCCATTTGTTAAAACTGAGAATTTAATACCCACATAATGTGTTTTTGATAAGTATTCTACTTATTATATGAGGAAATAAATCAGGAAATCCCATCTTCCATTTAAGTTTTAGGGGATATCTTGGCTTTAGGAGTTAAAACATTCATATAGCAGGTGACAGTCTCTGAGAAAAACTATCATCTCTGTTGCTAGATTTCTTGAAGTCACTATAAGACATAACCAAGAAAAACAGTTTAAAATAAGGAAAGATTGTTTTTTCCTCAAAGCTCCAGAAAGTTCAGTCAATGTTCAGTGGCTTTGCTGTTGGTCTCTGTGGTAAGGCAGAACATCAGATCAGACGGGCATGATGGAGAAGGCCTGTTTACATCATGACATCTAGGAAGCCAAGAAGAAGGCACAGAAACATGGGACACCCCAGTGATCCACTTTCTCTGCCTAAGCCTCACTTTCTAGTTTCTGCCACGTCTCAACAAGACCATATCAGCAATCAACTGGGGAGCAATTTGTTGATCAGATGAGAGCCCTTGGTATCTAGTCACTTCCTAGAAGCCCTTCATTTGGCAACCAAGCCAATATCTGAGCTCCTAGGAAACACTTCCTATCCACACCATAGTGCTTTTCTCCTCTTAGGCAGGATGGACAGAGTGATGTTATCTCTCATTTGAGCATCTCCTGTTTCCCAGTTTTCCCTAGGACACACTGTCGTGGTTGAAATGAATGCATTTATTTCCCTGAGGAAGATCAAATCCCAACTCATTAAAAAGCCCCCCCCAATGGTCTTAAATGATCCTGAGTGATCCCTCTTGGTGCACCCCTTCTTGGAGTCTTTCATTTTCACGACATACCAGCCACAGTGCACTCTTCCCCAGGCCTCTACAGCAACTTCTCTGAGTACCAAACATCAGTCAGTTCTAAAGGTCCCTAGGAAATCTCATTGTACATCCAAGTTAAGCATCACTGCACCCAAGTTTAAGAACTTTCTGCCCTCCGTTCCTTGCTGCCTACCCTTCTGTCCCTGCCCCACCCACTGTGTATTTGCTCCTACTCACTGGTCAAATCTCAATCTAGAGCCCGCCTTTGCTGTAAGGTCTTCCAAAACCTACACTGTAATTGTCAGTTGTTTCATTTCCTTCCTAGAATGTAGCCCAAACTGTCATTCTCTTTCATATCTGTGCTTATTTATTTTCTATTCATTTTGTGAAAATGTTGTCAAATGATGCCAAGAACCCCGTCTGGTTTTATTTGTCACCATACTTAGCATCGAACACTGAGTTGGATCTACAGTGGGAGCTTATCAAATAGTTGGTGAGTGAGCAAAAGGCCATGACTCCTACATAAAGCAACGCAATGTAAGATGCATAGAAGCTGTGACTTTTTCTAGAGCTTCTGTATCAGTCACTTTTACATTACCATGACCCTAGCACCTCACAGAAACATAAAGGAGGAAAGATTTACCTTGACTCAAGGTTTCCAAAGTTTCGGTCCATCATAGTAGTGACAGCATGGCAAAGAAACCAGACCACGTGGCAGAGTGGTGGTGGGGAATGCACATACGACAGGACTACCATAGGGTGTAGAATCAGGGGTTGGGTTACGTCATTCGAGGACCTGCCCTCAGTGATCCACTTTTGCCATCCTACTCCATTTCTTGAAGGATCTATAGCTAAGCAAACTCATACCACAAGCTGAGAAACCATTATTCAGACATGAGCATGTGGGACCATTTCAGGGTCAAGCCATAATAGCTGTAGCGAGGAGTGCTGAGGTTGGGAAGATCATTCCCCATAGAATGCACCATTTCCTTCATCCACTATGCTTAGAATGTATTGCTTCCTTCCTGAAGACTTTTCAACACCCTGAACTGCTCAGCTTGGAAGTCATAGCTCTCCTGACCACATAGAGAAAGAAAAGCTTCCACACTCTTGCGTCTTGCATACATAGAAACCTCGCTATGCTTTAATGTCAACTCAAAGCTCCAAACTTCCAGATTCACTGTCTCCAAACCAGATAGTACTGAGCCCAATGAGAAGGGAAGGTACTAGGTGCTCTATTCTTAACCCAGCTTCCAGAAAAAAGTTTATTTTTTTCAAATTAAAAAGGGCACAACTAAAGTAACTCTTGTTTCTTATAGAGTAATGGGAACAATGTAGTCTATGAGGGAACAGATTATCTCTTGCTAAGGTAACTTGGATCCTTCCTTGAATAAGCAATGCCCCTTCCCAAGGACCATTTACCAATCTCTGGACTGGGCTCTTTACTAGAGCCATCATAAAATGTGACTGCATTTTCTAATATTATAGGGAAAACACTTTTCAGGCTTCTGAGTTAACCAATCAATGCTGAGTATCTATGATATTAAACCTGGTGTTTCTCCTACTCCCACCATAGTGGGCAAAGGCCATGATTAAACAGAGTCCACCAGAAAAAATTTACAGATACAGAAATAAAGTTACCTCTAGATCATGACTCATGAAGTCCCTGACAGAGTACCTGCTTCACTGAAAAAAATAATAGGAGGTATTTTGACTATTGCTTCTGTTGCTTCCTCTGCTCCTCCCATTGCTCACATCTCTAACACTTAGGGGGAACAGCAGAGAGCCAGAATTTGATGACTGTTTTGTGGATAAAGGAGGATAAAGCTGAAGCATCTCTTAACACCGTGTCACTGTCGCATTTCACAGACATGCCGAGTGGCTGTCCTGTTGCCGAGTAGTCTGCTTACACTGTGAAGTCAAAGCCCTTCTTGGCTGGTGATTCACCTGCTCAGCTTTGAGTCTCAGGCACGCAAACATGGAGGCACTCAACCATCAAATGAGTGTTGTGAGAATCTCTTGCAGAAAAGTGGTTGCTAGAATAGGTAATTAAATGATCTAAATGGTGACTTGGGACCGGGTATATTCCCAAAGGTAGACCCTCTAGGATGGCGATAGGTAGATAGATAGATAGATAGATAGATAGATAGATAGATAGATAAATGTAAAGTGTACCAATATTCAAATTCTATTGAGCATGCCCAGCATTCCATTGCAACCTGAGTGAAAAAGAATGGTATTTATGGTGAAATTGCCCATGGACAAAGGTATCTTTCTCTGACAGAATTAATAAGATCGATGCTTGGCAGATACAGAGTTGGCCCAACTTGCTCTCAAAGTAGAGCTATGCTCTTCTTATGTTCATGCTGACCCTGAGAAGAAACGGGCAAGGTAAGGGCAGTGACAATAAATGATCTCCACCATTAGCTCCCCAAGAACCAGGTAACACTCCCCAAATGTCACACCGATGATCTCAACTGCGTTAATACACACCATCAGTCTGTTCAAGAAACTAGACTGACCAAAGACCCCTCGAAGGAAAGGGACATCAATAGTGCAGTCACCTATTTCCTAATGGCTCAAGAACTATAAACGAGAGAGCAAGGACTTTGGACCCTGCCCTATCCAAAAAGCAGCCCATTGTTGAACCACAACTGTCAAATTTTCCATAGAAGTAGAGTAAAAATAAATATTAATTTAAGTAGAATAAAAATAAAGATGAATTTAAGCAGATGGTTTTTGAATTCCTTGGGAGCAATAAGAAAAAAATCTCCCATATCTGTTTACCCAGAGTTATGCTTTACCAACAACCTACACTATGTCTATCGGTCCCATCAAGTTGACAATCAAGACTAACTAGGTTACTAAACTAATCAACACCTAAGTGAATAGCGGATTAAGTTGTGTCTATATGAGTTCAGCAGTCAGTCTGAACACACCCAGAAATCCACGGCTTTCTTCTTCTCCTCTTACCTTGCCCTGTGGTATTAAACCATGTGTATGGTGCTGATACAGACAGGATCTATATCTCGCATTCAGACTGTTGCCGCTCTGCGTTCATGTGTACATATGGTGCCATCAGCCGATGGTGACGAGGTGTTTGAACATCCTTTGGCTCCTTCCACCCCCTCTTCCAAGATAATCCCTGAGCCTTAGGTGTAAAAACTGTGTTGTAGATGCATCAGAGGGAGCTGGTGCCCACAGTGACTTGTTCTCTGTGTTTTGATCAACTGTGATGGTCTCTGTCTGCTTCAAAGAAAAGCTTTGATGAGGAACCGAAGCCACTTCTCTGTGAATATAAGCATAAGTATTATAATGCGATTCGGAATTATGTTGGTTTGGTAGATGGTGGTGGTAGATTCTCCCCTAAGATCCATGACCGTATTAGCCCCAGGTGGTTAGTTAGCTCTCCCGTACCAGGCATGACTCTTTCCTGATGAGTAAGCCTTAAGTTTATTTACAGAGCTGTTGGTTGCCTCCAAGATATGAGAACAACTACTGCGCCTTTAGGACCGACTTGTCATGTTGGTAACTGAGGTTCATATTGCAACATCAGTAGGCATTACTGCTTCAGGAGTCTCTTGAGCTTTACTGACCAACAATGTGAAAGGAGATTTCTCAAGGCTGGTGCTGGTGTTTTTGTTAGATAGTCCATGGCTCCTGGACTTGTCAGTCCAAGTGGCATAACATCATCTAAAATATTAAATTGATATATTTCCCAGAAGATAGGAGCTAACCAACCACATTACAGCCCCTTGACAGAAAAGGTCCTTACAAACTTTGACCCTAAATAACCTTTCTGAATGTATGTATGTCTGTTAGTGGTAGCAAACGTCAGACTGATCTGGTTTCCAGTGAATCTGCTAAGTGAAAGTTTTCATTTTGAGAAAGTTGTAGGTTTCCACACAACTGTAAGAAGTAACATGCAGAGACCTTTCTGCCTTCATTTACCTACTCCCAGTGTTGATATATGTATTTATGTGTATATATATATATATATATATATATATATATATATATATATATATATATGATGTGTGTGTGTGTGGAGAGAGAGAGAGAGAGAGAGAGAGAGAGAGAGAGAGAGAGAGAGATCTCACATCCAGGAAGCAAATGTTGACATTGTCCAAGTCCAAGCAGACTACAGAAAGAGGAATGGACCTTACTGCCGTCCCATGTCATCTCATAAGATCTCGCTCTGAGCCCACAAGTAATGGTGACAAAAATAGCAAAGAAATGCCCCCTTTTCAAGAACAATTGCATTTCTGGAGCTGTCGCCAGTGATTGTATTAGTTTATTGTCTCATTTGTTGATGTAACAAAATACCTGACAAAAGCAATTTTAGAAAGAAAGGTTTATACTTGCTTACAGTTCCAGAGGCAATAGCCCATTCTGGTGGTGGTGGTGGTGGGGTGTCAGGGGGAGCGTGGCAGGGGGAGCGTGACAGGGGGAGCCTGTGGCTAGTTAACTGTGTTCACAGTCAGGAAGTAGGAAATTACTAATTCTTGTGCTCAGCTGGCTTTCTGCTTTTAATTCAACCCAGGACTCCAGCCCAGAGAAGGGTGAAACTTACATTTAAGGTGAATCTCCCCATCTCAATTAACTCAGTCTAAATGATTCCTTACCTGTGTGCTCAGAAATGTGTCTCCATGCTGATTTTAAACTCAATCAAGATTAAATGTCACTGTGGTAGAGTTCCCACTCAGTATATATATAAGGTCTTGGGCTCAGTCCCCAGCAAAACACGCACACACACACACACACACACACACACACACACACACACACACACACACACACACTCCTGTAAGAAGAAATTATTGTGAGAAAATGCAAGCAAAGGCATGAAAACTGCATTCAAAGGAATGCATAGTGAAATAACAGCAGGACAGTGTGCATGTGGGGAAACAGATACTCCCACAATCCCACTGGACCTAATCTGACAACAGGGAATGTCACAAGAGCATCTATATCCTTTGATGTAATAGTCTCAAATCAGGGCTTTTCCGGGAATAAAAGAAACATTATAGAAACATGAATGCAGTATTGCAAGATTATTTTGTTTAAAATGTCAAGTGTTTGCTCACAAATATCTTGACACACCTTGAATGTCAATCAACAGTAGAAAGGTTAAATTCTTCCTGGGATTCCAAACTGTGAAATCCTGTGCAGCTGTTTAAAAAGGTGAGTCCCATGTGCCTGTCCCAGCGTGCTCTTTCAGAAACTGAGCTGCACAGTAGAATATGGAATCTGATCTAAGCTTAGCAACAAAGAGCGTATAAACCCATATACTTATTTGGGCATATTGAGGAGTAGGAAGAAAGTTGGGGCATGATACAAGATCCATAATTAACATGATTTTCCTCTGGAATGAGGGGAAATTCTAGTGCGAAGGACAAAAATATACCTTTGTTCAGTGCTTTTGAATTGTTTCTCTGGCTACAGGAAAAGGATCATAATAAGGAACAAGAAAGAGGATGAAAAAGTAAAACTGAAACTGAAGATGGTGTTTAAGCCCTAGGGAATTAAATTCCCACACAGCAGCCATCTGGGTATTTGGAGAAAAGACCTGAGTGGGAAGCAGGAAAGGTGCAAGGCCACCCTCTGAGCTGGGGTTTGGGAACTTCCTACCTTTGCCTAGAAGCTGCAGCACAAGCTGAGAGAGCAGCAAGCCCAGCTGCAAATCAGGAAGAATCAATGCCGCCTACCCACACCGGAGGATGCAAGCAGCTCATTAAGGCAGGCTCCGGTAATTGATTTCCGAGAGAGGCAAATGCCTTCTCGCAGGCATCCACACAGGCATCCAGACTGCCTCTGCAACCCAGATTGCCTCGGACCTGTTCTCTGATGCCTTGCTCTCCCTTCAAACAAGGTGGAGGTGGCAGGATTTAGTCCCTGCATTTATTATACCCACAAGGAGTCGAGACCTTCAGGCAAGTCTGAGTGTGTACCACCAAGCTGAGATCACTGATACGAAGTTACATGACCTTTGGAGGTTTAGAGCAAGACTTCCCAAGCCATAAGACAGAAAGCCCTAGAACCCACTTGGGTACTGTAGATGGGAATGCCAGGGTAGTGTGGCTTTAAAAAGCTCTGCCTATGCTGGTATGAATGTACAGAATAATGGCATTTTCAAAACAGACATATCCAAGACGCTGAGCCAGGCCAGAAATACCAACCTATACACCCAATTTGATTGGATGTCTTCATGTTTTTGTCATTGTTTTTGCTGGTTTTGTGTTTTGTTTTGCTTTTTGAGGCAAAGTTTCACTATATAACCCATACAAGCCTGGAGTACAAGGGGTTACAGGAGTGAGCCATGATGCCCTAGTCTTAACTGGACTTAGTTCACACTGTGAGTCTGACCCTCCCCACAGACTCATACTCCTATCCAATTCTGCTAAGCCTAATGGCATTTTCCTTCAGGGTGGGGTTTGCCCCCTCTATGGCTTCCATGAAGAAATCATCTACAAAGATGGTGCGACTGTATGTTTCAGTTTTCTTGTATATTTCATGGCAATAATAATAGTCCTCGCCTCTTAAGATTTGGGTTCAAATAAAGTGGATATGGGGACAACTAGGATCACGTCTTATACACGGGACACCAGCTCAGTGTCCCTGATGGAGCAGTGTTGTTATTAAGGTGGGATTGCTTTTCTTTTTCAGAGCAGTGGGACGCTGCAGCCTATGGATAGAATCAGCAGCACTAAACATGGATTGGTCAGGAGCTCTGCTGTTGATGACAAGGAATTGCCTCATCATTCTCACACAGACCTGTGAGCTAATAGTTAGAATTATCTTAACTTTTATCTGTGTATCTTACAGCTAAAAGACTTTCCAAGCCAGTAGGGCAAAGTAGAGGAAACTGGACAGCTTCAACTCTTATTATCATGTGGCCCTTTGGAACAAGTGGCCAGAAGGTCACTTGCAGATGTTCTCACATTGACATTCCAGAAATGCCCTCCCAAAACACACTCTTGATCTTCCCCCATAGATATGGGAAATCAGAACCTAAAAGGGACACAGAAATGTATGTGAACATGTGTGTGTGTGTGTGTGCATGTGTATAATGTGAGTATATATTTTCTGGTGGGCATGTACACATGGGTACACACTATGCAAGTGCAGGTGTGTTTATGTATGTTGTGCACATGTGTGGAGGCCAAAGGTCCATGTCAAGTATCTCTCTCACTCACTGACCCCCCCATAGTGTCTCTCTCTTTCAAGATCTCTGTTTCATTGCTCTCCTACTCTGTCTCTCTTCCCCCTTGACCATACCATTCCCTCATGTTTTTATCTCTTATCCCCTCCCATTCACCACCCCCCTCTCCCCTGTTTGCCCAAGAGATCTCACCTAATTCCCATTCTTTAGACAATCCATGTGTCTTTTTTAAGGTCTTCCTTGTCACCTAGCTTCTCTGGAGCTGTGGACTGTAGTCTGGTTATCCTTTGCTTTACATCTAATATCCACTTGAGTGAGTACTATGTTTAGCTTACTCAGTCTCAGTTACCTTGCTCAGAATATTTTTTTTCTAGTTCTACCAATTTGCCTGCAAATTTCATGATGTCACTGTTTTTTACAACTGAGTAAAACTCCATTATGTAAATGTGTCATATTTCCTTTATCAATTTTTCAGTTGAGGGGCATCTAGACTGTTTCTGGGTTCTGGCTATTATGAATAATGCTGCTATGAAATTTATAGAGCAAGTGCCCTTGTGGTATGATTGAATATCCTTTGGGTGTATGACCAGGAGTGGTATCACTGGGTCTTGAGGTAGACTGATTCCCAATTTCCTGAGAAACAGCCATACTGATTTCCAAAGTGGCTGTACAAGTTTGCACTCCCACCAGCAGTAGAGGAATGATACCCTGACTCCACATTCTCTCCAACATAAGCTGTCCTCAGTACTTTTGATCTTAGCCATTCTGACAGGTGTAAGATGGTATCTCAGAATTGTTTTGATTTGCATTTTTCTGATGATTAAGGATGTTGAGCAATTCCTTAAATATCTTTTAGTCATTTGAGATTCTTCTGTTGAGAATTATCTGTTTAGCTCTGTATCTCAGTTTTAAATGTTTTTATTGATATTTATTGAGCTCTATATTTTTCTCTGCTCCCCTCCTTGACTCTCCCCTCCCCCCTTCAGTCCTCCCCCAAGGTCCCCATGTTCCCAATTTACTCAGGAGATCTTATCTTTTTCTACTTTCTACTTCCCATGTTGATTATATCTATGTAAGTCTCTCTTAGTGTCCTTATTGTTGTCTAAGTTCTCTGGGATTGTGGTTTGTAGGCTGGTTTTCTTCACTTTTTGTTTAAAAACCACCTATGAGTGAATACATGTGATAATTGTCTTTCTGTGTCTGGGTTACCTCACTCAAAATAATGTTTTCTAGTTCCATCCATTTTCCTACAAAATTCAAGTTGTCATTATATGTACCACATTTTTCTTATCCATTCTTCTATTGAGGGGCATTTAGGTTGTTTCCAGGTTCTGGCTATGACAAACAAAGCTTTATTTGGTTGGGGAACTTTTAATGACTGCTTCTATTTCCTTAAGGGTTATAGGTCTATTTAAATTGTTTATGTGGTCTTGATTTAATTTTGGTATATGGAACCTACCAATAAAGTTGTCCCTTTCTTTTAAATTTTCCAATTTTGTGGAGTACAGGTTTTTGAAGTATGATCTGATGATTCTCTGGATTTCCTCCATGTCTGTTATTATATCCACCTTTTCATTTCTGATTTTGTTAATTTGAATATTCTTTTTTTGCCTTTTGGTGATGGAGGTGGGTCTTGTATCTTATCTGTTGCTTTCATTGGTTAATAATAAAAAAAAAAACTGCCTCGGCCCTCATAGGACAGAAAATTAGGTAGGCGGAGTAGACAGAAGAGAATGCTGGGAAAAAGAAGCTGAGTCAAGGAGTCGCCATGGTTCTCCCACTCCAGACAGACGCAGGTTAAGATCCTCCCTGGTAAGCCACCTCGTGGGCTACACAGAATATTAGAAATGGGTTAGAACAATATGTAAGAGCTAGCCAATAAGAGGCTACAGATAACGGGCCAGGCAGTGTTTTAAAAAATACAGTTTCCGTGTAATTATTTCGGGGCATAAGCTAGCCATGCGGGTGGCCAGGTGTCGGGGGACGCAGCCCTGCTGCTCTTATTTCAACATTTTGGTTAGCTTGGATAAGGGTTAATCTATTTTGTTGATTTTCTTGAAGAACCAACTCTGTTTTTCATTAATTCTTTGTATTGTTTTGTTTCTGTTTTATTTTTAGCCCTGAATTTAACTATTTCCTGGCATCTAATCCTCCTGGATAAGTTTGCTTCTTTTTGTCTTAGAGCTTTCAGGCATTCTGTTAATTTGCCAGTGTGGTATTTCTCCAACTTCTTTACATAGGCATTTAGCGCAATGAACTTTCCGCTTAAACACTGCTTTCATAGTGTCTCATAAATTTGGGTATGTTTTACCTTCATTTTCACTGAGTTCTAAGAAGACTTTAATTTCTTTATTTCTTCATTTACCCAGAGTGTTTCATTTGAACATTACTTCATTTCCATGAGTTTGAAAGCTTTTGGAATATGCATTGTTGTTGAATTCTAACTTTAAGCCATGGGATCTGGTAACAAGTGGGGTTTATTTCATTTTTTTGTATCTGTTGAGATTTGTTTTATGACTGAGTATGGTCAGTTTTAGAAAAGGCTCTATGAGGTATTGAGAAGAATGTATAATTATGTATAGTGTGTTTGGATGGAATGCTCTATAGATGTCTGTTAAGTTTATTTGAATCATAACATGTTAGTTCCCTTATTTCTCTGCTAAATTTCTGTCGGTGGCAGACCTGTCCAGTGGTGAGAGTGTGGTGTTGGAGTCTCCCACAATTAATGTATTGGGTTTGATGTGTGATTTAAGCCTTAGTAATGTTTCTTTTTTAAATGTGGGTGCCCTTGTATTTGAGGCATGATGTTCAGGATTGATACTTCATCTTGATGGATTTTTTTCAGTAATGAATATGAAATTTCCATCTTCTTCATCAACTTCATCTTCTTCTGTTTTTATTACCTTTAGTTTGAAGTCTATTTTGTTAGATATTAGTATAGCTACACCAGTTTGCTTCTTAGGTCCATTTGATTGGAAAGTCTTTTCCCAATCCTTTACTCTGAGGAAATATCTATCTTTGAAGTTGAGGTATGTTTCTTGTATGCAACAGAATTTTGTATACATTCTGTTTTGTCTTTTTATAGGTGAGTTGACTTCACTAATATTAAGGGATATTAATGACAAGTGATTGCTAATTCCTGTTATTTTTGGTGGTAGTGTGTCTTTCCCTTCTTTAAGATTTGCTGATGTGAGATTATCTATTGCCTGTGATTTTGTGGGTATAGCTAACTTCCTTGGGTTGGAGTTTTCTGTAGGGCTGAATTTATGGATAAGTATGCTTAAATCTGGTTTTGTCATGGAATATCTTGTTTCTCCATCTATGGAGATGGGAAGTTTTGCTAGGTATAGTAGTGTGATTCGGCATCTGTGGTCTTTTAGTGTGTGCATAATAACTGTCCAGGACCTTCTAGCTTTCAGAGTCTTCTCTGAGCAGTCAAGTGTTATTCTGATAGGTCTGCCTTTATATGTTACTTGACCTTTTTCCTTTGCAGCTCTTAATATCTTTTTTAAACTGTATATTTTGTGTTTTGCTTATTATGTGGCAAGGAGACTTTTTTGGAGTCCAGTCTATTTGGTGTTCTGTAACCTTTTTGTATCTTCATAGGCATTTCCTTCTTTAGGTTGGGAGAGTTTTTTTCTATGATTCTATATTTTCTGTGCCTTTGATCTGGAGTTCTCCTCCTCCTTCTATCCCTATTTTTCTTAGGTTTGATCTTTTCATGGTGTCCCAGATTTCCTGGACATTTTCTTATGATTTTGTTGGCTTTAATGTTTTCTTTGAGTGAAGAATTTACTTACTCTATCATATCTTCAGTGCCTAAGATTCTCTCTTCTCTCAACGCAAGTTCTGTTGGTTATGCTTGCATCTGTAGTTCCTGTTTGTTTAACCAGATTTTCCATTTCCAAAATCCCCTCAGTTTGTGTTTTCTTTATTGCCTCTATTTCATTTTTTCAAGTCTTGAACTGTTTCCTTTACCCATTTGATTACTTTTTCTTGGCTATCTTTAAGAAATTTATTGATTTCTTCCATTTTTTTATTTGTCTTTTCTTCCATTTAAGGGAGTTTTTTATTTCCTCTTTAAGGATCTCTATCATCTTCATGAAATTATTTTGAGGTCATTTTCTTCTGCTTCTTCTGGGTTGGGATGTTCAGGTTTTTCTAGTGTAGAACTACAAGGTTCTGGTGGTGCCATGTTGCTCTTTAGATTGTTGAATATATTCTTGCATTATTGGTGTCTACCCATCTCTTACTTTAATTGATGCAATCACTGTCTATATCTCAGGGAGACACGGGGTCTCAGGAGATGGGTGGGTTTGTGCTCAGAGTAGGACTTGTAGATGATAGGGTCCAATGGAGGGGAGCTGGAACAGCCTGCCTGTAGGAGGTGGGTGGGAGAGAAGTCTTGCTCTCGCAACTGAGATGTGTGTAGAAGACACCCCAGGTTTTGACCTGGGACCTAGGGCCTAGAGACTAGGCTGTCCAGATGTGAGACTGGTCACTCACCTCTTGGTCCACTCTGCAGTCACAGTCTGCATCTCAGGTAGCAGCAGATGAGTAGTTTGGGAACAGAGTGGAACTCGTATGCTGAGGAACTCCTTCAGCCTTTAAGACCACTTGAGCATGGTCTCTTATACTATACATGTAGTTGTAAAGCTTGTGTGTGATCTGTCAGTCTACCCCTGAATGAAAAACACTTTATTATGCACAGTTCTGAGCTAGTGTGGAATTACTTTATAATGCCATCTTTATCTGATGCCCATGTGAATCCCAATTCCATGCCTACTGGGTGAACTGGCATAAAAGGCCCAAAAGGTTTGCAGCCCAGAAGGTCTCCCACTCCTGCCTACCTGGTTTGATTTCACCTACTAAGCAGGGTTTTTTTTTCCTAAACCCCATCGTAGCAGAGCTACCACATGGCAACTTGGCAATTTTCCGGGCTCATCCACACTCCTTCCTCCACGCTCCTTTCCCTGCTACACAGCAACTTGTGCAACTTCTGGGTTGTGTTCCCTGCTCATGAGCTCTGGACTCCTTGCTCTGTGTAAGGAATTGATTTAATTGCTCTTAATTTGTCAATCATATTTGCCAATATTTAACCAGGCACCAACACACAGAACCAAAGCAGTGGTGTGGGACGATTCTTTCCACCACTAGTCATATCTCTTCAGCACATGACTGCAACCCCAACATCTGCTGGCCTATGAAGATTGCTACACCTATAACAATTTACTGAAATTTCATAACAAAGGTAACTATTTGATGAATAAATAAATCAATAAACTTGAAAGTTATATAATTGCAAACAATATTACCATACAGAAATTTAATAACCTTTTTGCCTATAGTATGGATGCTATTCTGCAAGGCTTATGTGGTTTTTCTGATACATCCATTTATTGGATATTGGGACTTAGTTTTGTTTTTCATATTATATCTTTAATATAATGGTTTGATAACAGAGCCAAAAATGAGGTTATAGGGGATGGTATAGAACTTTGAAATCGCTAAGATAAGATATATAATGGAGTATTTTCTCTGAATTTGCTAAATATAAATGGACTGAATATTGTAAATGTAGTTCTTGATAACTTTTTGTTGTATACAGTTTTACTATATTAAAGTTAAAACTTTCATTTTTATTTAGACTAAAAGGTGGAAATGTTATAGAATCTTAGTTAATATGTGTTGCATTTGTTTGTGCTGTGAAATATTTGTTTAATGATGCAAATATGTGTTGCATTCTTTTATATTGCATTTGTTTAATTTGGTAAAGCTATGTTACTTTGCTTGCTTACAATACCTGATTGGTCTAATAAAGAACTGAATGACCAATAGATAGGCAGGAGAGAGAAATAAGTGGGGCTGGCTGGCAAAGAGAATAAATAGGAAGAGAAATCTAGGAAAGAGAGCAAAGAGAAAGAAAAGAAGGAGGGGAAAGCACAAGGGCCAACCACCCAGCCTCACAGTCAGCCACAGAGTAAGAAGGAAAGAAAGAAAGAGAGAGAGAGAGAGAGAGAGAGAGAGAAAGATAGATAGATAGATAGATAGATAGATAGATAGATAGATAGATAGAATAAAGAAAGGTAAAAAGCCCAGAAGCAAATTATTGTTAAAGAGAAATAGGATAATTTAAGTTAGACAACCTGGCTAAAAGTAAGACAAACTAAATCTGGGCACTCATTGATAAGAAAAAAATCTCCATGTATTTATTTGGGATATGGGTATTGGGACTGCAAATTATCAAAAACAACAGCAACAACATCCTACTTCTGCCAGGCAGAAAACCAGGGACCAATGATTTCAGACCAGTGCAAGCATGTAGAAAACATTCACCGGACAGTGCCAAATCCTCATAATTTGTTTAGCCAATTGGTCCCAGAAAAGCAGGATTATACAATTTTGTAATTAAAGGATGCCTTCTTCAGCATCCCATTGACCAAACAGAGCCAGTCCCTGTATACCTTTGAATGAACTGACCTGTACACTGAGTCCCATAGTCAACTGACCTGAACTTGACTGCCACAACAAGAATTTAAGAACTTGATGATCTGTGTGAGTACCAGCTTAGATTTCCACAGGTTGCACACTTACAGGTTATGGATTACGTGGTGATGGTTGCTGAAGATGAGACTTACTGCCACAAGGCCACTGACAGACTGTCAACCTTCCAGACTATCGAGTATCACCTAGAAAGGCTCAGCTTTGCACCAAGACAGTCACCTACCTGGGATTCGATCTTCATGAAGGTAAAAGAGTTTGTCTGCCTCCTGCAAGCAAGCCATCTTGGGGATCCCTCAACTCCCATCACCAAGAGCCAGGTGCAGGAATTTCTGGAAAGTGTGGAGTATTGCTAAGTTATGAATTTCTGTGTTGGCTAAAGTGAACAAGCATCCCTATGATGCTACCTAAAGCCCTGAGAGCAAACCACCTTGGACTGAGATTAAGGCTAAAGCTTTCAGGGACATGAAATAAGCCTTGGTATCAGCATCAGTCTTAGCCCATCCAGACATAACCAAGTCCTTCCGTCTCTTGGTAGATGAAAAAGCATGAGTTACCAAGGGGAAGCTCACTAAAAACTTTCAGCCATGGCATTGCCTGATAGCATATTTATCAAAAAAAAAACTTGTTTCTATAGTGTCCAGGTAACCAGCTTGCTTGAGAATCATGGTAGCAGTGGCCCTGCTTATGAAGGACTTTAATGAATTAACTCTGGGCAGAAGCTGGCCATCACAGCTTCATATGTAGCAAAGAACCTCTTACCTACAGACACACACACACACACACAAAACCACACTCCTGTGGATAACAATTGTTCAACTGCCCCATTTCCAGGCTTTACTGCTAAATCAACCCAAGATAACCTTTCACCAACCTTCCATACTTAATCCAGCCTCCATGCTACCCGATAGTGAGGGAGAACTCTCCATGGCTGTATGGATATAGTATCCTGCTTCAAGAACATCAGGCCTGATCTGACTGATGTCTCATTGCCCTCCCTGGTTCTAGAAATGTACACTGATGGCAGCAGTTTTATAAAAGAGGGCCAGGAGGTGTGGGGAGCTGTGGTCACCCTCGAGGTAATGCTATGGCAGAGCCTTCCTGCTGGCACCTCTGTCCAAAAGACTGAATGGATCACACTAACCAGAGCCCTAAGAAAATCCATATTTTCACTGGCAGTTGCTATACATTTGCCACACTCCACATGCATGAGGAAAGAGGCTTTCTCAACAATGAAGGTAAGTCGATCAAAAACAAGAGATTATTGATCTCCTGGAAGCTCTTTTGGTCCAAGGAAGGTCTCAGTAATGAATTGCCTCAGACACCAGGAGATGGAGAACCAACTAAGTTTCTCAGAAATCACCAAGTGGACACCAAATGGCAAAAGAAGCAGCCCATGGACTGCCAACACCAGTGATGCCCCTATTTCCAGCACCAGCACTTCCAGAAATGCCCATTTATTCTACTAAGGATGATGGCTTGTTCCAAGGCCTGACCAAGGGGTCAACTAAACAGGGATGGCGGTACCCTGCAGATGGGCAGATGCTTTTACTTCAGGTTCTGGGAAGGAGTCTAATCAAACAGCTAAATGAGAGTACGTACCCTGGTAAACAAAATTATTCACATGGTGTTTAAAAGTTATTTCATCCCTTCCCTCAACCTTATGCTTCAAGACATTGTTTTCAGATTACTGGCTGCTCTGATCCATGGCAGCATCAGGAGCCTGGAAAATAAGAGTTACAACACCAGATGTCTTTGGAGAAATAGAAATTCTCTGAGGTAAGGTCCTGGCATGGTGGACATAAGTACCTGCTGGCGTTAGACTCAGAAGCTGACATTTTGTGGGTTTTCCTTTTAAAACTGGCTACTGCCCCCACCTCAGGGACTCAGTCTGGAGCATGACCCCTGCCATCTCCCTAATATGTTTTTCTAAATAAATTTCTGGCTTGCTCAAACCCAGTCTTTTGTGGTGGATTATTCCATGATTCTCAGACCCAAACATTGTGAACTCCATTCCTTAATTTTAATTAACCTTATTTAGACCCCAAGCTTTCCAGATGCTTGAAAAACCTCCTTTATCTTCCAGCTTCAGAATTCTGTCTGCACAGAAGCCTCAGCCTGCCTCATCTATTAAATGACCTACAGTTATGAACAATAGAAAGATAAATCTGTTTCATTCAATGGAAACATTTACCCAATGAGTCTGAGTCATCAAAGCCTCAGAAAATTTGACACATTCATTAATTTTGTTCAAATTTATTTGTTAACCCAGAAATTGGGAACTATACAAGCTCAGAAGCCTGTGCCTTTTACATGAAGATGTATTTGCTGGAATGAGCTATTCCTTCCACACAGGGCTTTGCAAAGTAATTTCACTAAGGAAAGTAAGAGAAGAGCTTGGGTGTATATGATTCCATCGGGCCTGATTTATAAGACACCTGTGAGGAGAGAGATACTCTCAGGGTCACAGGCTGTGATGAACCATATATGGGATATGCTGTGCAGGGCCTTATGTCTGAGAAAGGGAGTAAATAGGAAAAGCTGCAAGACAGCGGAGGATACCAGGCTCACAACACCACTTCTCCCTCCCTGGGTACCAGCCTGAGTTTCAGGTTGCAGAGCCACCCATTAACCCACCAGGACTCCTTATGGCCTGGGAGTGACAGGACCTTCTTTAGAGCTTCATGGGGATGCCCAACCTAAGTTGGCTTAACCAATATGTCAGCCAGTTTTACGCTGTTGTAACAAATTCTCTGAGCAGAAAGCTTAAAGGAAAAAGCATTATTTGTGGCTCAAGGTTTTAGAGGGTTCAGTTCACCGTGGTGATGCGTGTGAGACTGTGTGACAGACATATCTTACATCGTGGTGGCCAGAAGGCAGAGAAGGAAAGTGCCTGCATGAATGGGCTTGCTCCCTTTTCCTTTCCACTCTTCCTAGGCTCCTGCCTATTGGATGTTAGCACTCACATTCAGGACAGGTCCTGCTTTCCTCTATTAACCCTGTCTGGAAATGGCCTCACAGACATCTAGGATGTTTCTGGGTTCAATCAAGTTGACACTCAAGGTGAGCCACCATAGCTAAGCAGGTTATCTCATTACTCTGGTTACATGATTCGTTCAGGGGTTGTCACATGACTTGTGTTGATCCAAAGAGATTCAATCCCTGGGTCATACTGAAATGTTAAAATAGAACCTTCCTTCCTAAAGCTGCTGATCTGGGGAGATGCCATCCTGGAGCCCCCAAAGCCACCTATAGAGACGAGAATTCTGAAAATAATTGCAACAAAATACAAAAGAGAGCGCCCAGAGGGAAGTCTGAGTTCCTGAACTCATCTGTGCCTTAAAAATCACAATTGTGTATGTGAAGAATTTTTGTGTTTCAAGTGCTCAGAATTTGATTCTTCTGTAACCTGTGTTCAGTCGCTGCATCCAGGTGGAAGCTACTGAGAGGGTTTTCTAAGATGCAAGCCTAGGAGCAAGTACAATCAGCCTTGGGCGAGAGTTGGGTGTGTGAGTATAAAAGACAGGGGCATGAACCACTGCTCTCCAGCCCTGTCAATAGGTGGTCTCTGACAGTAACCTCCTCCACCTGCCACACACCGGAATTATTATTGCTCAGTGCCTGCAGACTGCATGTACTCCAGAGACATTGCTCTCGGAGAGAATTGTGCCCCTTTCTTTCTCTACCTTCAGAATCTATACTCCATAGGTTCTTAATGAGTCTCTCCTGGGTCAGAGGCTATCATGTTCTTGAGCAACAAGCGAAAGTGAGTCACAGAAGATAGCCAGCCAGTAGTTATGAAAACCTCAGTTTTATGTGAAGAAAATGTCAGATAGGGCTCCAGTTTGATCCAAAAAAGCTAAGAAGCATCTGTGCTTCTGAAAACACTTTCCCCCAGGGCCCCAAATGATGGCAGCAGTAATCCTCCAAGATGCAGTTCCCATGAGTGATTTTTTTTTCCTCATAACCTCTCTAACACTATCAGCAGCATCTCTACTGCCACTGAAAGGCGTGTGTTCAGTACTGAAAGACTTCCTTCATCCTTAGCATGTGGTATGCATGTGCATAGACAGGATCCCACACTGATCAACCTGACACATGCATTTTATTGCTCGGTAAGCCCAGGATCGGGTTTTGATGAACCTCATTGACACATGTGTTTTATTGCTTGGTAATCCTAGGATTGAAACGCATCGAACTCCCTCTCTAATTTCCATCCATTGTGCTACAGCTTCTTCTGGAGTCATTCATGTAACGCAAAGGGAACTAACTATATTAGGAGGACATGATGGTAAATTAATTTGGAAGACACACACTACAGTGCTGCTTCCCTAGCTCAAATGTCCGAGCCTCATACTCTGCCTTTTTATTCAGATATTCTGTAGTCAGCATTCATGTGAGTGAGCAGAGTGCTATCTTCTGCTCCTTGATATCTGGATATGAAAATGTTAAAATAAAAAACAGCAATAAAAAGTACACTTAAAGTTGAGCAATGCTGGTGTATGCCTTTAATCCCAGAACTCAGAAAGCAGAGGCAGGTGAATCTCTGTGAGACTGAATCCAGTGTGGTCTCCAGAGTGAGTTTCAAAAAAAAAGAGAAAGAAAAAGAAACAATGAAAGAAAGAAAGAGAGAGGGGGGAGGGAGGGAGGGAGGGAGAGAGAGAGAGAGAGAGAGAGAGAGAGAGAGAGAGAGAGAGCGTATTTTCTACCCTGTCCTCTGTGCACCATTGATCTGCTAGCTTCAGTTGAGTTTTGAGTTCTTATCAGAGATCTAGGTTGCCATGATAGAGCCTCTGGGTTTTTTAGTGGACACTGCAAAAATCGATGTATATAAAATGATTAAGTATTTAATAAACATATGTAAATAATGGATGAATAAGTAAATCAATAAACAAATAAAGTGCAGATGAATACTAAGTAGTAGCATTTGCAAGGAGAAGCCAACTGCGAAGTACAGAATCATAGGAGGATCCTTTCTCATCTGTCCTGTCCTTTGTCATGCTTAGCTCTGAATGACTGATCCTACTGTGCAAAACTACTCCCCAACCTCTGTCCCCTGCATTGGCAGGTCATGAAGTGGTGAGGTGGTTTTCATAGCCCTGCACTGACCTGGTATTCCATGTCAAGTAGATGACTTACCTGTGCTGGAGCGGTATCTCCACCAAGAGTTTTTCACTTTGTGTTTCATGATTGGGTGGTGGAGCTGAAACACGACAGACACCTAAGAATGGAGATTACTATGGACACTCATCATGTTAATGTGGACTCAGATGACATGATGGGGAAACCTCGTTAACCAATTATCTTTAAGAGGTGGAACCAAGTTAGGGTGTGGTTTTCTGGGACCCAGAGAAAATGGCATGCGACCCAGGTGTGCTCTCTCTCTCTGTGGTTCCCTCATGACACAGCTGATCTTGGACTTCTCATTCTTGTTTCATGAGTTTTCCCCTTATAATAAATAAAAATATGATTGTTTTATCTATTAGGTAACCTGGTTATTTCCAAAATCGAGTTAACTTCTACAGTTGGTGCCCTGAATTGTGGGGCTGGGTCTCCAGTGGCTCTACGCCATCCATTTGGGTATAGAATTCTCACACAGTAGCCCTGACTTTCATATTTTCTCATTAAACATCACAGAGCACCTTAGCTACCCACAGCTGTGTGCCTGGCTCCTGGGTCCAGTTTGGTCACAGGCTTCCCTGATTTCTGGCTCTCCTTAATGCTTGTGTGGCTGTTGACCAGTCAGGGACTTCCACAGAGTGCACAGTCTGTGAATTACACTGATCAATTGTTTTTAATCTGAGCTTATCTTTCAGCATTTAATGCTAAAATCAGATTCAAACTGGCCGCGTGGCTACAAGCATGCAGCAACCCCTACTGTCAGGTAGTGATTGTTGTATCTACTCCTGCTCAAACTCAACCCCAGGTAAGATTTATAATTTAAAATATGAATTATAAACTTATAATTTTAAGGGACAAGATGATGGACAATTTAACAACCCAGGAATTCAATAGCCTTTTTACTTATACCATGCACGATGTTATGCAAGGTTTAAATGATTTCCCTCCTACATCCCTCTATTTGATTCTGGGAATTAGCTTTGTCTTTCATATTTTCTTCTTAAAGACAAGGTTTGATAATAGGGCCAAGAATGAGGCACTTTTAAAAATGATACAGTCTTTACAGACCGATAATGACCAGCTAAAGGGAATTTCAGCACTCTGGAGAAGAATACAACCAATTTGACAAATATAACCCAATCAATGGCAGAGAGTCCTGAGACATTGTCTCAGAGAATTTGTACTGTTGAATGTGTTAATTGGACTCTGTTAAAGGGTTATGATAGATTGACTGATAGAATGTCTCTTCAATAAGGTAATATGCATGCTATAAAAGTTATGTCCAATGATGAGATGTTATTTTTACTGGACAGACTTTACACCTTGGAATCCTCAATGAGGACATTAGAACAGAACATGGGATAGGAGATCCAAACTTTACAAAAGGCAGTGGTAAAAAGACTTGAAAAGATTGAGGAATTTATTGAATTTGATGACCAGGGACAAAAGGAACAAAGACAAAATGTAGCTTCATCAGTATGTACCCAAACCCCAGGATAGCTTACCCAGAGTTCTACGTGTGTTTATGGTGATATCATCAGAAAGAGCATTTGGCACAAAATACTCTAAGGCAGTCAAAAAATATACATGGGAACCCATACATATGACTAATCTAAAGGAAATTAAACAAGCAATTGTATCTTATGAAATACATTTATCCTTTGTTAGGGAAATGGCCAAAATGTAGGCTTCAAGTAACAAGGCAATGCCACAAGACTGGATTCAGTTATTCTCAGCGGTTCTAGAAAATGGAACTCAGCTGCTTTGGAAGTGTTATATGAGAGAAGAAGTGAAAATTTTAGAGCAACAGGAAAAAAGTAAAAGGACTTGTGATTTTCCAAGATCAAATTCTGAGTGAGGAACTTTACTCTGATCCTCAGGATCAGGATCTTTACAATGAACACACCTTGTACCTATGTAGCACAGCAGCTTTAAATGCTTGGGACAGAATTCAGGAACAGGAAAGAGAATTGAACACTATATTAGGGTTAAACAGGGTCAGAGAGAACCCTTTAGTAGTAATCTGGAGCTTAGAGTCTTTTCACATTTTACAGGTTAGGTGTAGTCATCCTGTAGCTTCCTTCTCTGTTGAATTGTCAGTATCAAATCCATGTATCCTTGCATGCCTGGCTCCTCTACACACATCCTGCTGCCACCATATCTTCTTATAGGCACTGTCCTGTATAATAAAGGACACTTCAGGGACATCATGATGACTCACAGCCTCTAATACTCCATACTGTATACATCACATGGGGATTAAATTAGATCATCATCCCAGGAATGAGGGGTCATAATTGACCACCAAACAGCCCCAACCTCCCTACACAATGTCTCCTGCCAACCCCAGTGGAGCCTGTGCTCCCTCAAGCCTAGTCCACAGCTTTTACTATGGCAACAGCCCATTCTGTGACATCATAGAATCCTCACTCTGAGTATTTTTCTTTAAAGGTGTCCAGCCTTTTCATGCCCCTCCCTTTGCTTTCCATTTCATTTCCAGGGCCCTCGGAGAACACTTGCAGGTGTAGCCCAACTCTTTCTCAGGCATACTTAGCTAAAAACCACCTCACACCCAGTCTTTCTCACTGTATTCCCTTCAACTCTGGGAAAGTGGGAAGACAGCCAGGGATGCTCCTTCCTCAGCTTCACAGAAAGAAGCTCACACACTGCCCGGTCACTTCAGCTGCTGGATTTTCCAGCAAGGATCCCTTGTAGAGATGCAGTTTTGAAGATGCCATTTACTGCATCTGGGGTTGGGGTACAGAGGAGATTGCAAACTTTCCATCATTAGAGTTCATTATCGAGTTCTGATGTGTGAAGAGTCCTAGCCCCATATAGAAGATTCCTAAATTTTAAGCCCTAGATCCTTTAGAAAGAATCAGTAGGTACATGGAGCATATACAGACAATATTGGGATAGACTGAAATAACTGATCTCTACATGTGAGGTTTCCAAAATCATTAGGGAACTTCTATCTTCCCTGTCTTATCCCAGCCTCCTTCCGTGAGCCTGTGTGTAACATGAGAAACAACCATGGTTTCCCACACTGTTCTCAGCACAGTGCCCCAGCCATATGAAAACTTATGCACAAAATGTTCTGGTTCCATTAGCAAGTGTATGAGCATACACCCAGCCAGCCCATCTCAAGAAATTTTGCAGATGCTGATAGGGGAAACCATCTGACATCAACAAATGTCCATGAACTTTCACACACATGGACATGGACCTGCGGTCAAGAGCAAACACATGAAAACCCATACAATTCACACCCCAAATGAAAACAAACAAACACACACACACACACACACATATGGAATTAGAGAACAATTCTGTAAAGGTATTTCCTGTGACAGTGGCAATGGCAGTAGAGCTATATAGTGGTAAAACCTCTGAATACAAATAAAAAGGATTGCTGTCAGGGACTGAGGTCTGAAGAGAACTCAGAAGTCAGCACCCAGGGTGTATTGCCCACCCACCCTGGTCAAGCTATAAGTGATAATCATGTACAGACATGGACAGAGCCATGGTTCTTCTTTCCCTGTCGGGAGGCTGGAGTCTTCATCCAGGTAAACTGTGTGGGTTTCTCCTAAAGCCTTTCTTCACCACAAACAGAGGGTTTCTGATTATTATGTTCTTGGCCTTTAATCCTAGCATTCGGGAGGCAGAGGCAGCAGGATCTCTGTGAGTTTGAGGCCAGCTTGGTTCATAGAATAAGTTCCAGGACAGCCAGGGCTATTACAGAGGGAAAACCCTGTCTTGAAAAAAAATGCAGGTCTCCTTGTGAGTACCCTTCTGATCCCTGCTATCTCCAGTTCTCTTTTAGGATGAGCTGTCCTAGATGAATGAACATCAGGTACCTCTCAATACTGCTGTCTCCCCACTTAAAGTCCTAAGCAGTAAGTATGTCACAGTTTTTCAGTCTCTCTATTTAATTTTCCAACCAAAATAAACCTCATCCTGCACATCAATCTCTCAGGTCATGAATTTTGGGTTGTTTCCAAGACACATAGAATACACTTATGCAACACATGGCCTTGCTTTGAATGTGAGCTCCTGTCAGTGGCCTCTGACTGGCCCTCAGGCAAAGACCACATCTGCTACTATGTCAGGCTTCCATTATGTATAGGGTCATAGAGCCCTCCTTTCTTATCCTCAGAATCTCAAAGAGTGTCCATTCCTTGTTACCTCAAAGCCTGACCCATTCTTATTCTCTGCCTCGGACTTTTCAGGCATCCCCAGAAACACTTGGTTTTGGAGGTATAGCTCAAGGCTTTTCCCAGCGACACTTCCCTGGGCTCCAGTTCATATCTAGTTGCTACCGGACTACATATTCTCATAGGTACATAAGCTTTGAGAAGAGGGAGGCCTGTGACCATGCTACACCCCAGCTCAAATATCTGAGCCTCACACTCTGCCTCATCTTCGCAGCCAGTCTGCAGCCACACTGGTTCCATTGGTATCGATAAGAAGGCAGGATGCTACTATCTTCCCTTTGAGGTCTGGATGTAAAAGTTACAGAAACCTTATTTCCCATTCTGTTCTCTGTGGGCCATTAACCTGCTAACTTGAGTTGGGCTGTGGATTCATGCAGAGATCTCCTTGCAGAGACTTTCTTGGCATGACAGAGGACTAGACTTTAGAGTGACCAACACAAAAAATACGGAGAGAAATAGTGAATTATGAATAACCCAACAAGTGTGTGAATAAATGAATAAGTATATAAAGTATGGATGCATCCTAAATAGTAGCCTTTTCAAGGAGAGCCCAGCTATAAGATGTACAGACTCATGGTAAACCTGCCCTTACCTGTCCTGTTCTCAGTTGTGTTTGGCTCTGAATGATTCCATGAGTAAATGAATGTCTCTGCTGTGCTAAGATAGGCTAAGCCCTCTGCACCCATGATTGGAAGTTCATGATGTGGTTGGGGGGTTATCTTAGCCATGTACTGACATGGGACTCTCTGTCAAGGACACGGTTCACCTGTGCTGGACCCACATTCTCTCTACAGTGTTTCTTATGAAAGGACGGTAGAGCAGAAACGTGACTGTGGTGCAATGTATAAGAACAGCCCCCATAAGCTCATATATTTGAATGATTATTCAGCAGAAAGTGGCACTATTAGAAAGGACTAGAAGGATTAAGGGGTTTGGATTGTTGGAGGAACTGTGTCACAGCGGTGGGTTTTGAGATTTCAAAAGTCTATGAGTCTCTCTTTCTTGCTTAAAGATCAGAATGGAGATCTCATCAACTACTCCAATGCTATGCATGCCGCCATGATGATTATGGCTATGAAACTAATACGCTCCCAGTTGAGCATATCACTAACTTTATTCCGCTAAATGTGTTGAGTATCTAACTACCTTCTCAATTTGCATTTCTGTACTTATAGGTTAGTACAGCTCTCAGGCTACATCAGAGAAGAAAAGGTGAAAACAGCAGACATATACAGCACAATTGAACATGCGGACACACAATCATACACAAGGATATGAACACATGTTCAATAAATAAAATACACATGAACGCAGATGAAGAGAGTATGATCATGGTGATTTCTGAGACACACATATCATTGCCCATGCAAAGAAAGTCCTTGCTGATGACAAATGATTGTTGTCAGGAAGCTTCATCTCTAGAGAAGCCCAAGAGAAGGTCTCAAGCACTACCCACCTATCGCTGGTGGGCAGTATGAATAGATGCTTCATGTCCTCTCTTCTTGGCATGCAGGTAGAGTCCTCTCCCTCAGTCTTGATTTGGCATTCTACTCACTGCATCCTTGTGTTGCCTGATGCCTTGACATCTCACCACATTCCTGTCACAGACACATCAAGAAACTCTGAGCACCAGTCATCCCTATTTAGGTCACCCTAGCAACAGTATACCACAGAGAACGTAGATGGCATCTTTACCCCAAGAATATATGTCTTTGAACCCACAAAGCAGCCCTCTTGCCAATACCTTATATTCCCAGCCCACCCCAAGAGACACTGTGGGGCTCTCTTACCAAGACCTACTGCCCTGCTTTCCCAGGGCAACGTCTTCTAATATTACATCACAGTGTCCTGATCTTACTTCATATGGAGAATCTTAAAGGGCATTGAGGCATCCCAGTTTCTCTAGGCCAGGTGTCTTTCCTCTCAAGCTTCTTTAGGAATGGATAAGTTGAAGGTTCAGTCTATACGCCCATGATGTCAGATTGATGGAGGAAGGTAATTGGTTAATTATAATAAACCAACTGCTTGGCCTCATAGCTTAGAACATAGGTGAGTGGAATAAACAGAATAGAATTCTGGGCGGAAGAGGAAGTGAGGTCAGACTCTGCTCCCGGAGAGAAGCCATGCTCAGCCCTCACAGGTAGACACTATAGCTCTGCGCTCTGAGGCAGACGCATGAAGCTCCCCAGGATGGACGGAGGCTAGAATCTTCCTGGTAAGCGCACCTTGGGGTGCTTACACACATCATTAGAAATGGGCTAGTCCAGGTGCGAGAGTTAGCCTAGAAGAGGCTAGATAGAAATGGGTCAAGCAGTTAAATGAATACAGTTTGTGTGTTGTTATTTCGGGCATGAGCTAGCCAAGCGGCCGGGGTGTTAGGGACGCAGCCCCGCCACTCTTATTTCAACAGATGGCGCCCAAATATCCAGATCACTTGATGACTGGTGGCAGCCAGGACACCATTAAGACTCCCTTGAGGTGATAATGTGATCCGGGATGGGATGGGACAGGTTGAAGGCCCCACACACTTGAAACTGGGGTATGCCTAGCATACTTGATGGTCAAGGAATGGGCCACTCAGTATTGATGTAAGGATTTGGACTTTCCCTGATATCTGTCATTAGCACTGGGATACTTGACTTGGGTGACAAGATTTTTCAGGTATAGGGTTTGCTGGGTTCACAGTTGAGACCTACATGCAATCTAGGATTCATTCAAGTTAGACAGAAAACGGACTCAGAGGAATGCCATGTGTGACCAACAAACCCTGGATGTTAGGGATGCTTAGGTTGTCTGATGGTCAGGTATATCCTGGACTTTCTTTAAGCTGAAATGTGAGACACTGGTTCCAGATAGATGAAGATGTTTTCTGGGCTCAGATGAAGACGTAGTCTCCCATAGACTCTTTGAAGTTATGGCCTTTCCAGGCTACTTGTTGGTTATGGAGTGGTCCTAATATTATTGAGTGTCTCCCACAAACCATTCAAGTCAGGATGAGCCCAGCCTCTTCGCTAACTTCAAGATAGGAATTTCCTTGGTTCCTTTGTGATCAGAATTCAGCCAGAATTTCTGGTAACTGCCCAGGCTCCTTGGCTCCAGTTTGGTCCCAGATCAACTCTCATCTATTTCTTTAAATGAAAATTTGAGGGGGTATTAGGTTACTATTCTTACTCTATTACTAAATAGAGGTTACTATTCTGTTGCTCTGACAGAACACCATGACCAAGACAACTAATAAAAAAGAAAGTGTTCAATTGGAGTTACAGTTTCAGAAGAACAGAATCCATAATGCTGGGGAAAAGGCATTGCAGCAAGAGCATCTCAATCCACAATCATGAAGCACAGAGAGAGAACACTGGGAATGGTGTGAATTTTTTGAAACCTCAAAGGTTACTCCTCCCCAGTGATACACCTTCTCCAGCACAGTCATGCCTGCTATTCCTTTCGGAGGTCAAGTATTGAAACATATGAGCCAGTAAAGGGCATTCTTATTCAATTCTCTGGCCTCGATACTCTCACAGCCATATCATAATGTAAAATGCATCTATCAAAAGTTACCATAGTCTTTCAGTCACAACATACTTTAAAAATCCAAAATTCAAAGTCTCTTCATTACATAATTCCAACTTATTATAGCAAAGAATATACATTACTATTCCAAAAGGGAGGTGTCAGAGCATAGTAAGGAAATACTGGACAAAAAAAAAGACCAAAACTTAGCAGGACAACCCCCAAATCCTGTAGCTCCTTGTATGGAGTCAGAGAGCTTAACTGGCTCCCTCCTCCCACTTTGCTGTCCGTAGCATACTTGTCTGTCATGAGGTGGTGCCTGCCATGGTGTACAGCTCTTCTTGGCTGGAAACTAAGACCAAACAGCTGGTCTCCATGGAGCTGGAAAGTTCTGTGGAACCCAAAGCTGAGAACCTTGGAATTATCAGGCATCCAGGTGGAATAGCTGAGCCCAAAAAGAAGTAGCAGCATCCTAAATGGAGCTCAGCTCCTGAGTCAGGGTACAAAGAGTGAGAGAGATCACCTTTGCTCAAGATATTAAGCTATTTAGATACACCCACAGCTCCTGGGCAATCAGACTCTAAGATCAGTGTCCATTGTAAGACACCTATTGCTACAGTCAAGGTGAAGTTCTAACAGACAGACCAACCATGCACAATGGCTTAAATATCAAATATAATATATGATTGTTTCTCCCTATGTATGAAGTCCAAAATGGACACCATACACCAATGGGCCATGCTCCTCCGCATGGTGATTCAGGGCTCTGATTTCTGACTAGCTGTGCCTTCTGCATCTTTGACTTTGCTTATCTGTTTGGAAAGCGGAGTATAGGTGAGTTTTATGGATTGGACCTGGCAGGCTTGAAATATCATTGGTTAAAAAGCAGCCTCAAGTCATCTCTTGCATGAAAATTTTTCCATACCCTGTCTTTTATTTCCTGGGTTCTCAATCCTTTCATAAAAAATTCATGCCGGATAAAGGGTTTTACATACCAAACAGGCCAGAGATTTAGGGGGCCAGCTTAGTGTTTCAAAAATGTTCCACTGCTTTTTCAAATTTTTACTACAATCACTCTGAAAGAAATCCCTATTGCTTGATATTAGCAAATGTAGCCATTGAAGCAGATGCACATATCCGAAAACACCAGGAGAATTAATTACCTACGGTTACATTCGTCTCATCCTTTCTCTTCCTGGGCAGTCTGTGAAGTTGAATGATTTTTCTCCCACTCAGTCACTGAGCTGCGAGCCTTGTATTGTGCATCAGGGCCCAGCAGGCAGTAAGATGACAAGAAGATGTCATGATGGAATCCCCTCGGCACAGCCCTCTGGCTGGATATGTCGGGAAATGAGAATCGTCCTCTAATTTAACTACAGCAAGTCTGAGGCGATTCCTGCAGGCATAATAGTTAGAAAAATGGCATCTCATGTGTGGCCGGAACCCCTACTTTACAGAAGAACCCGCTGGCTTCCACCAGGGAGATAATCTGAAATTACAATAACGCTCTTTCTAGTTTTGTGCACTTATTACATGGCAAGCCTCGCCTTTAGCACTGTGTGGCACTGCGGTACAGCAACTCAGCTAACCCCTGATGATCTCATCACCTTTACACGAGGAAGGAGGAGACGGAAGAGCACAAAGCTAACGTAACTTCCTATAGGAAGGGCTGGAGCCCTAGACATCTGAAGTCTGGAGGCCTCCATTCAGTCATAGACGCTGTTATTTGGGGCAAAAAAAAAAAATCCCTGGATTAAGAGAATATCCAAATGTAATCCAAATTCTACCACAAATAAATTGGGATTTTTTGGTTTGTTTGTTTACTTAAGGGGTACTATGGACCAAACCCATAATTTTACCCACACTAGGTAAGCATGCAGGCAAGACTGTGTCACTGAGCTACAAGCCTGCCAGTGGGTTTTTTTTATTTATTTATTAAAGATTTCTGTCTCTTCCCCTCCTCTGCCTCCCTTTTCCCTCCCTCTCCCCCAATCAAGTCCCCCTCCCTCGTCAGCCCAAAGAGCAATCAGGGTTCCCTGCCCTGTGGGAAGTCCAAGAACCACCCACCTCCATCCAGGTCTAGTAAGGTGAGCATCTAAACTACCTAGGCTCCCACAAAGCCAGTGGTTTTTTAAGACAGGGTTTCACCATGTTATTCTCAAGCCTATGAAACCACTTGAGCGCTGGATTCCCAAATACTCACTGTCAGCCCAGTGACCAAACGGTTTTAACACAGAGAAAACTGTTACATTTCTCTTCAAAATAGCATTCCTGTTCTTGGTGTGGTGAAGCATTTGTCTACAGTGTGGTATTCAGGTCCTCCCTTCCCACACTGGCACTGAGCTTGGCCAAATGACATATTATGACCAACAAGATAATAACAGAGGTGAACTTGCACAATGGGACTTGTCTTACCTTGCTATTTTTGAGTACCCACGATTGTCACCTTCATGAGTCAAGACAAGCTCGCTAGGCCATAAGATGTGTGCCGCCATCTCATTGCACAGTTCACTTCGAGCCAGTCTCATGCCATGTGGATGAAGTGCCCAGCCAGCCCAGCCCAGAAGAGCCAACATGCCAATCCACAAAGCCAAGCATAATAGATACTGTGTAAATCCACTGAGAGTTATGTTTTATTAAGCAACAAAAGCTATCTGGTATAACCAGGTAAGATTAGTTTCCTAATCCTGTGGCTGCTTTGCCTCCAGCCATCTCTTATGTATACCAGGGTCTAAAAATAAGGCAAATAAGAGCATATCTTGATGATGTTCCCTGGAAACAGTATTTGCTTACTCATAACAGTTCTTTGGCTCATTTTCTGTTTGTCAAAATCTTGGTTGGTAACTGTCCTTGTTCTAGGAAGGGATGCATACAGAAAAGCAAAATGGGTGCTCTGCCATTTGTAATGGTGGATGCTGGGAGATGCCCATTGCCAATTGTATATGCAGAGTGCCCATAGACAGGGGGATTGCTTTCTGCTAATGACCATAGGTGAGTGATAGCCACATGGAAGGGAAGGATCAAGCTAAAGAAGCCAGAGCTCTAAGAGGGTCTATGAATGGATGATCTGACTGAAAAGGCTGCTTGCCTCAAACTGGGTAAGATGGACAGATAGACAGGTTTGAGTGGTATCAGACAGGTAAATGGAGGAGACAGTGATGAATAACTGGCTGGATACCAGCCATAGGCCTTGTCAGTCTTACCTCTAGCCTAAGCGCCCTGGGCTCTCACCAGACCTTCCAGGCACTACAGAGACGTCTCTCCAGTTCATATCAGAGCTGTCCATCAGCACACTCCCATAGGTTTGCACATGGGAGGAGAAATGAGCACCGTTCCAGGTCTTCCAGCAACGCTTGTCCTTTGGAAACGTCACGTATTTCCTCTCTGAGATGGAAGAGATATTGGAGGCTGAAGGCTGAAGTCTGGATCCATGGAGGCTGAAGGCTGAAGTCTGGATCCATGGAGGCTGAAGATTGAAGTCTAGATCCATGGAGTCTGAAGTCTAGATCGATGGAGTCTTAAGTCTGGAACAATGGGGGCTGAAGTCTGAATCCATGGAGGCTGAAGGCTGAAGTCTCTGCTCCTTTGCACCAGGGTTTCTACTTTTCTTGCCCATGTCTTAAGCACCTGTTCATTCTTCCAGACACACTTCATGCCCCCCAACCTTATAAGTTTTTAACCACCTTGTCTTTTAACTCAAAGCTCTTAGAGTGTCTTTATTCTCTTCTGCCAGAAGGTGACAGCCAGAGACAGGGTAATTGGGGGTTAAAAGGAAGTGAAGTTCTTTCCACTGATTACGAACCTTGTAACCTGACCCTGGACAGATGATTTAATTTTTCAGAGATGTTATTTGCACAGTCCCAAAATAAGATAATGACAGCACCATCTGAAATTAAATACAAATGCACAAAAGTTCTTTGTGTTGTATTTTGTTAAATAACAGCACACATTTTATTAATAATGACCTTGAAAAACTTTAATTTTTCTTTCTGTAGAAGTAGGAGTCATGATTTTTAGGAAAGGAGGAATTAAGAGTTACCCAAATCCATGCTCTAGGAAAAAAATGCTCATTCTGTGTTTTATACGAATATTGGAGGAGGAATAGATGAATGTGTGGATATAGATCAATGGGTGTGTGGATAGGTCAATGGATGTGGGGAAGGGTAGATGGGGAGGTGTGTAAACAGGCAGACAGATTAATTTGTGAATGTATTTATGGTTGGGGAATGGATGTGCAGATAGGAGGGCAGATCAATGGACGTGTAGATGATTGGGTATGTGCAAAAAAAGATGGATGGATGGATGGATGGATGGATGGATGGATGGATGGGCATTTGGATGGGTGGGTAAGTGAATAAGAAGTAGCCAGATGAATTTACAAATTGATGGGTGGATGTATGGATGAATGACTTGATCCATCAAGCTCAGTGAACATGGATTTTTGGGTTTTCTTCCTTTTCTCCTCAATATTCTACAGTTTCCAGTGCTTTACCTTTCACATCCATTACTACATTGACTCCTTTTTAATTTTTTTAATTAATTTATTTATTTATTAAAGATTTCTGTCTCTTCCCCACCGCTGCTTCCCATTTCCCTCCTCCTTCCCCAATCAAGTCCCCATCCCACTTCAGCCCAAAGAGCAATCACGGTTCCCTGCCCTGTGGGAAGTCCAAGGACCACCCACCTCCAACCAGGTCTAGTGAGGTGAGCATCCAAACTGCCTAGGCTCCCACAAAGCCAATACGTGCAGTAGCATCAAAAACCCATTGCCATTGTTCTTGAGGTCTCAGTAGTCCTCATTGTTCGCTATGTTCAGCGAGACCAGTTTTATCCCAGGCTTTTTCAGACCCAGGCCAGCTGGCCTTGGTGAGTTTCCCATAGAACATCCCCATTGTCTCAGTGTGTGGGTGCACCCCTCGCAGTCCTGAGTTCCTTGCTTGTGCTCTCTCTCCTTCTGCTCCTGATTTGGACCTTGAGATTTCAACTGGTGCTCCAATGTGGGTCTCTGTCTTCGTCTCCTTTCATCGCCTGATGAAGGTTAATATTCAGGAGGATGCCTATTTGTTTTTCTTTGGGTTCTACTTCTTATTTAGCTTCTCTAGGATCACGAATTATAGGCTCAATACCCTTTATTTTTCCAGAGAGCTCTTGTTTGTGTATACAAATGGTATTAATATTTGTATAGTGAAGTAAAGACATAGAAATTATGGAAGATGCATCAAGCAAAAAGACCAATGGTGAAGCAAAGGCTCCAGCTGCACAGAGCAGACCAAGAGGTGAGTTATCAGCCATCCAGCTGGGCACTCCACCTTCTAGACCCTCGGTACCAGAGCAAAACTCTGGGCCCCTCCTCCACCTGCCTCAGTTTCACTAGACAGGCAACAGGCAAGCTTCCTGCAGGCAGGCTGCTCCAACATCGATCTGACCCTGTGAGCTACAAGGCCCACTTTGCCCCCAAACCTGCCCATCCCCCATGACCTCAGAGGAACTCTGAAGCACAGACTGCAACTGCACAAAGGGAAATAAGAGAGCAGGCCAAGAGAGATCCCAGCGGCTCCTGAGAAACAGACAGTGACTGACCAAGAACAGCTCCTTAAGACACAAGCAGCAACAGAGGCAAAAACACTGCCAGCACCAATTGAAGGAAAAGATGGGTATCCGCTAATACAAGGATTCATTCAACAACCTAAAAAGCAAAACAGTAACAGCAGAACCCAGTAGTCATACAACAGAAGATATGATCATCTTAACCCAGAAGAAGGAGAATAAAATGATCTTAAATATAATGTAATGAAGATGATAGAGACCCTTAAAGGGGAAATGAAGACTTCCCTTAAAGAAATGGAGGAAAAGACAAAAAATATTGAAGAAATCAATAACTCTCTTAAAGAAAAACAAAACAAACAAAAAAAACCAGTCAAACAGGTGAAGCAAACAGTTCAAGGCTTGAAAACTGAAATAGAGGCAAAAAAAAAAATCCAAGGGAATTCCGGAAATGAGAAATCTGGGTAAACAAACAGGAACTACAGATGCAAGCATAACCAACAGAATAAAAGAGATGGAAGAGAGAATCTCAAAAATTGAAGATACTATAGAGGAAATAGATTTATCAGTCAAAGAAAATGTTAAATCCAACAAATTCTAAATAAAACATTTAGGAACTTCAATACACCATGAAGTGACCAAACCTAAGAATAATAGGGATAGAAGAATGAGAACTCAAGCTCAAAGGCACAGAAAATATATTCAACAATATCATAGACAAAAACATTTCCAACATAAAGAAGGATATGCCTGTGAAGGTACAAGAGGCTTAAAGAACACAAAATACATTGGACCAAAAAAAGTTCCTTTGCCACATAATAATTAAAACACAAAACATACAGAATAAAGAAAGAATATTAAGAGCTGCAAAGGAAAAAGTCAAGTAACATATAAAGGCAGACAGATCAGAATTACACCTGACGTCTCAACGGAAAACAGAAAAGCCAGAAGGTCCTGGACAGATTGCTGCAGACTTTATGAGGCCACAGATACCCAGACTACTATACCCAGCAAAGCTTTCAGTCACCATCAATAAAGAAAGCAAGATAGTTTATGACAAAACCAGATTTAAACAATACCTATTCACAAACCCAGCCATACAGGAAGTACTAGAAGAAAAATTTCAACCCAAGCAAGCTAACTACACCAAAAAAAAAAAAATCCTCACAAACAACAGATAACCTCACACCAGCAAACCCAAAAAAGGGAAACACAATGCACTACCACCAAAAATAACTAGAATTAACAATCAAAGGTCATTAATACTTCTTAATACCAATGGACTCAATCCACCTATAAAAAGACACAGGCTAACAGAACGGATAAGAGAGCAGGATCCATCCCTCTGCTGCATACAAGAAACACACCTAAACCTCAAAAACAGATATTACCTCAAAGTAAAGGAATAGGAAAAGATTTCCTAATCAAATGGATCCAAGAAACAAGTGGGTGTAGCTATCTTAATATCTAACAAAATAGACTTCAAACTAAAATCAATCAGAAGATATGGAGAATGACACTTCATACTCATCACAGGAAATATCCATCAAGATGACGTCTCAATCCTGAACATCTATACCCCAACTATAAAAACATCCATATATGTAAAAAAAACTAAAGCATAAACCGCACATCAAACCCCACACATTAATAGTAGGAGACTTCAACACCCCACTTTACCTAATGGACAGGTCAGCCAGACAGAAGCTTGACAGAGAAATAAGAGAACTTACAGATGTCTCAAAAGGACTTAGCAGACATCTATAGAACATTTTACCCAAACACAAAAGAATATTCATTCTTCTCAGCACCTCATGGTACCTTCTATAAAATTAACCACATACTTGATAACAAAGCAAACCTCAATATATATATATATAAAAAAGATTTAGAATAACCCCCTGTATTGTAATCTGATCACTATTGTTTAAGGTTAGAATTCAACAACAATACTAATTGAAGAAAGCCTACAAACTCATGGAAATTGAACAGTGCTCAATTGAATCACCCCTGGGTCAAGGGAGAAATAAAGAAATTAAAGACTTCCTAGAATTCAACAAAAATGAAGGCAAAAAATACCCAAACCATGGGACACTGGGAAAAACACTGGTAAGAGGAAAGTTTTTAGCACTAAGGGCCTACATAAAGAAAGTGGAGAAAGCTCATATTGGGACTTAACAGCACACCTGAAAGCTCTAGACCAAAAAGATTGAGGCTCACCCAGGAGGAATAGACAACAGGAAATAATCTCATTAAGGGCTGAAATCAATAAAATAGAAACAATACAAAGAATCAATGAAACAAAGAGCTGGTTCTTTGAGAAAAATCAACGAGATAAATAAACACTTATCGAAACTAATAAAAAGGCAGAGAGAGAACACCCAAATTAACAAAATCAGAAATGAAAAGGGGGACATGATTAGAGACACTCAGGAAATCCTGAGAATCATTAAGTCATATTATAAAAACCTATCCTCTACAAAATTGGAAAAAAATAAAAGAAAAAATAATAAATTAAATCAAGACCAGGTGAACAATTTAACTAGACCCATAGCCTGCAAGGAAACTGAAACTGTCATCAAAAGTCTTCCCCTGCCCCCCATAAAAAGGCCAGGGCCTGATGGTTTCAGTGCAGAATTCTACCAGAACTTCAAAGAAGAGCTAATATCTATACTCCTCAAAGTGTTCTACATAATAGGAACAGAAGGAACATTGCCAAACTCTTTCCATGAGGCTACACTTGCCCTGATATCAAAACCACACGAAGACTCAACCAAGAAAGAGAATTACAGACCAATCTCACTCATGAACATTGATGCGAAACTACTCAGTAAGATACTGGCAAACCAAATCCAAGACCACATCAAAAAAAAATCATCCACCATGATTAAGTTGGCTTCATCCCAGAGATACAAGGATGGTTCAACATATGAAAATCCATCAATGTAATTCACTATATAAATAAACTGAAAGAAAACAAACAAATGATCTTCTCATTAGATGCTGAAAAAGCATTTGACAAAATCCAACACCTGTTCATGATAAATGTCTGAGAGAGATCAAGGATATAAGGAACATATCTAAACATAATTAAAGCAATATACAGCAAGCCGATAGCCAACATCAAATTAAATGGAGAGAAGTTTGTAGTGATTCCACTAAAATGAGGAACAAAACAAAGCTCCCCACTCTTTCCATATCTATTCAATATAGTTCTTGAAGTTCTGTCTAGAACAATAAGACAATAAAAGTAGATCAAGAGGATACAAATTGGAAAGGAAGCAGTCAATTTTTTATTTGCAAATTATATGATATTATACATAAGTAACCTCAAAGGTTCTACCAGTAAACTCCTACAGCTGATAAGCACCTTCAGTAATGTGGCAGGATACAAGATCAACTAAAAAAATCAGTAGCCCTTTTATATACAAATGACAAAAGCTGAGAAAGAAATCAGAGTACATCACCCTTCACAGTAGTCACAAATAACATAAAATATCTTTGGGTAACACTAACCAAAGAAGTAAAAGACCTGTTTGATAAGAAATTTAATCTTTGAAGAAAGAAATTGAAGAAGATATCAGAAAATGGAAAGATCTCCCATGCTCTTGGATAGATAGGTTCATCCTAATAAAATGATGATCCTACCAAAAGCAATCTACAGATTCAGTGCAATCCCCATCAAAATCCCAAGACAATGCTTCACAGTCCTTAAAAGAACAATACTCCACATGGAAAAAAAACCAGGATAACCAAACAATCCTTTATAATAAAAGAATTTCTGGAGGCATCACCATCCCTGACATCAAGCTCTATTAGAGAACGACAGTTTGGTATTGGCATAAAAACAGACAGGTTGACCAATGGAACCAAATTGAAGATCCTGATATTAATCCACACACCTATGAACACCTAATTTTTGACAAAGAAGCTAAAATTATACAATGCAAAAAAGAAATCATCTTCAACAAATGGTGCTGGCATAACTGGATGTCAGCATGTAGAAGAATGCAAATAGATCCATATCTGTCCCCATGCACAACACTCAAGTCCAAATGGATTAAAGACCTCAATATAAATCTAACCATATACAACCTGATAGAAGAAAAGTGGAAAGTAACCTTCAATGCATGGGCATAGGAGACCACTTCCTGAATATGACACCAGTAGCAGACTCTAAGAGCACAGTCAATAAGACAAAAAAGGCGGACTACTGAACGGGAAACGATATTCACCAACCCCACATCAGACAAAGGACTGATCTTCAAAATATATAAAGAAATTAAGAAATTAGACATCAAAATATCAAATAATCCAATTAAAAAATGATGTACAGATCTAAACAGAGAATTTTCCACAGAAGAATCTCAAATGGCTAAAAGATACTTAAGGAAATATTCGACATCCTTAGTTATCAGGTAAATGCAAATGAAAATGATTCTGAGATACCACCTTACACCTGTCTGAATGGCTAAGTTCAAAAACACCAATGATAGCTTATGCTGGAGAGGATGTGGAGTAAGAGGAACACTCATCCATTGCTGGTGGGAGTGCAAACTGTACAACCACTTTAAAAATCAGTATGGCAGTTTCTCAGAAAATTGGAAATCAACCTACCTCAAGACCCAGCAATATCACTCTTGGGCATATACCCAAAGGATACTCAATCATACTACAAGGACATTTGCTCAACTATGTTCATAGCAGCATTATTTGTTATAGCCAGAACCTGGAAACAACCTAGATGCCCCTCAACCAAAGAATGGATAAAGAAAATGTGGTACAGTTGTACAATAAAGTACAACTCAGCAGTAAAAAAAAATGACATATTGAAATTTGCATGCCAAAGGATGGAACTAGAAAATAAACATCCCGAGTGAGGTAACCCAGACCCAAAAAGATGACCATGGTATGTACTCACTCATAAGTGAATACTACCTGTAAAGCAAAGAATAAGAAGCCTATAGTCCACAAACCCAGAGAAGCTAAGTAACAAGGAGAACCCTAAGAGAAACATACATAGATCCCTTTGGGAAGGGAAAATAGACAAGCTCTCCTGACAAAATTGGGAGCATGGGGCTAGGGGAAGAAGGGAAGGCAGAAGGAGAGGAGAAGGGGAGAAAGTGAGGGGGATACTAGGGAAGGGGGAAAAGAACTTGATGGAACGGTATGGTCAAGATGGGGGAAGGACAGAGATAGAGAGCAAGGAAAGAGATACCTTGATTGAGGGAGCCATTATGTGACTAGCAAGAAACCTGGCATTAGAGAAATTCCTAGGAATCCACAAGGATGATCCTAGCTAAGACCCTAAGCAGTAGTGGAGAGGGTGTCCAAACTAGCCTTGTCCTGTAATCAGAGTGATGACTATCTTAAATGTCATCATAGAACCTTCATCCAGCAACTGATAGAAGCAGATACATAGATCCACAGTGGAGCATTGGGCTGAACTCCCAAAGTCCAATGGAAGAGAGGAAGGAGTAATAATATGAGCAAAGGGGTCAAGACCATTATGGGGATATCCACTGAAACACCTTACCTGAGCTAATGGAATCCCAACAACCCCGACCTGACAGCAGGGGACCAGCATAGGACCAAACTAGGCCCTTGGAATGTGGGTGACAGTTGTGTGACCAGGGCAGACTGTGGGGCCACTGGCAGTGAGATCATGATTTATCTCTACTGCTTGTTCTGACTGCTTGGAACCCATTCTCTTTGGAGGGATACCTTGCTCAGCCTAAATACAGTGGGAAGGGCCTTGGTCCTGCCTCAAAACAATGTGCTAGACTTTATTGACTCCCCATGGGAAGCCTTACCCTCTCTGAGGAGTGGATAGAGGGTAGGAGGGCATAAGGTGGAGGGAGCGGGAAGAGGGGAGTGAGAATTGGATTTGGTATGTAAAATGAGAAAATTAAAAGTTAATTATTTAAAAAACACCAATGGTGATGCCATAGAATAGCTATGCTGGTGGAAAGACACTGAGAAGGGTCCAGCAACTACTCTTGAAAACTGTCTGAATATGGAAAAGTAGAACATCAAAAAAGAATCTGAAATTTCTGGCTTAGGTGGTAGGGTGTGGTAGGAATACTCACTGAGAAAGACAAAATAAGGAGAATGTTCTATTGAACCCATTCCCACCCATTCAGACTTTCTCCTTGAACACAGAAGCATAAATTATATTTTGCTTTTGCTCACCTTAAACAACATGGTTCATGATCAGTCTGAGGTCAGTCTCTTTGCAGCCAAGGAACCCGGTTCAGTACTGTAGGGAGAAAGGAAACCAAATTACACAGAGCACTGTAAAATGGTTCCATTAGTTTCTGACAAGTGTTTTTTTTTTTTTAATGAAAACAATACAGACAATTTTTCACTAAGTTAGTTTTATTAAAATCTTAGAAGAACGACCTTTACTCTGATACTCCGCCTCTTCCCCATTTTCATGTAAGGATGTCCTTTCTGTGCAAATTAAAGATAATAACTGGTAGTTCTTATATATTTTTAATGATCTATTCAGCAAAATTAAAAATCAGTAACCTTCCTGGAGTGCTTTCTTCTCCTTTTGGTTTAATTTAAATAGCACTGATAGAACACTAGCCAGCGGGCACCAGTAGCTAAGCAGACACTGCTCTGTCACTAAGTGTATAATGGCTTCTTCCATGTCCATAGTCACCCTAGAAGCCAACACGATTCTAGTTCACACTTCCTGGTGGACACACTGATATCAGAGGTGTTGCCCAGGGTCAGAGAGGGCAACTTGGTAAGCTGATTCTAGTTATCTGTTCATTCCCAAGTGTATCCACTCAGCTACCATCTTCAGGGGTTCGGGGACTCCAATAGACTATGGAGACACCACAGTGACCCTGTGGACAAGGTGTCTGTCTTTCTGAAACTTGAAAAGTAACACTAAAGACACAAACTGATCATCTGGGTTCAGAGCTCAAATAGGGAATAATGATTTTCTGTGACGTCATAAGGGCTTCATAGGAGAAGATCAAGCAATTGGTGATGGATGGCTGTGTGAGTGAGTGGTCAATGAGTAGACGGATGGGTATTCTGTTTGTCTTACCTTTAAAAAAAAGTCCCTTTTAAAAGATCCTATTTCTCTCTGAAGAGTTACCCCATCTCCTTATGAAACTGGCTTCACACAGATCTTGAATCTGGAACAGAGCATCTCTCGTCCATCCAAATAACAACTTAATGGGATATCAGAAAAGCCCAGAAAGACTGGTAAGTCTCCTAATTTAGACAAATGGGGTCCTTAAATCACATACCTGAAGGACTGAAAGAGACAGTCATTTTCCCCGGTCTTTTAGTTCATGGTAATCAATGTCTCCTCTGTTTTGATTAGGTCTAGTCCCAAGGCTGAATAAACTGAATGGACTTGACACAGCGAGTCAGCTCGCAAACACAGCTCCCAGGCTTTGGTTCAGCAGCATGTGTTACAATAAGTTGAAGGAGTGGATCCCAAAATGCAGATCACAACAGTATTCCATTTATAAATTGCATGCAATTTATATATTGTTTAGCATCCCCCAAACAATCCCCATGCACATCAGCGTGGGAAAGCTGATCTGAGCATCCATCTTTCCCAGCCTCTTGTCCCAGTGTTTCTACCTCTCACTTCACTTTTCTGAGGGTGTGGGGCTAATGAGCATGCACTGCATTGCGAGCCCAGCTCTTCTGCAATCCTTCCATCAGGTTCTGAACACGGCAGCCCTTTACTGCAAAGCGATGTGTTGTTTGCTGTTGTTCTTCTTGTGTGACACTCTCTCAGGATGCCATTTTCAGAGGCCAGACTGCGAGTAGACAAGCCAGGCAGCCCTGGACTCTAGCTGAACTCTCACAGAGCCCTGCAGCTTCTACTGACAGCGTTCAGCTCTCTTCACTCAGGTGGCTAGCGCATCAACTTCATGAAGCACGGACCACGCTCTTGGGGAATTAGCAGGGTGTCATCATCCACAGCTGACAGCAGGTTTGAACTGGCAGTTTTTAGGCTTTGCCAAGATTTGTCTTCAACTCTATGATGCTAACATCTGGTCCAAGTTCAGCAGATGGGGGATTACTGCAGAGCTCATAGCTGTTTTTAACAAAATTGATTAAAGAGAAAGTCCAGGACTGAAGATGTAGCTCAGTGGTAGAGCACTTGCCTTGCATATATGTGTGTACAAGGCCCTGGATTCAGTTCCCAGAGCCACAAAATTGGAAAGAGGGAAAAGGAGAAAGACTAAGAAAAAGAGAGGTCTTGTGGAGAAATAGGATCCCATTGTGTAACAATAATCTTTATTCCTGTCTAATCAGATTTGCTTGAATCCAGCCAAAGTTATTGGGGTTACAGATTAGAGTCAAAGGTCTGTATGTAGAACTCCCTACATCAAGGTCTCCTCCTCCTGCTATGGTTCGGCTATGGTGACTTGAAGACTTCGTTCCCAATACAGAAGCATTCAGAGCTGGGGCTTTCTGATCATTGCTGAGTCCTGAGGGCACTGACTTTCCCGAATGAATCAACCTCTTGACAGATTCCTAAGGTTGTAGTAGTAGGAGGCAGAGCTCATTGAAGCAAATAGTTTACTAGGGATGTGCTCTGAAAAAATAAACATTGTCCCTGGTCCCTTCACAGGTCATTCCTTTCTGTGCATTCCACATTTCCTGCCATGATGCTCAGCATCGCCACAGACCCACAGCAATGGAGCCAGCTGACCATGGACTGAAACCTTGGAACTCTCCAGCCAAAATAAATCTCGCTTCTCTTCATCTGTTTATCTCAGGCATTTGCCACAGCAATGAATGTCTGGCTGATGGGCACACCTCCTTAATTCTCTTTTGACTTTATTTGCAACTGAGAGGTTCACATATACTTACCCCTATCTGAGCCATTGGGGCTGTGTGGCTCCCCATCAAAAGGTAGATTCAGCACTTAAAGATTTTATCAGTAAAAGATAGAGAAGGATGGGTGGTGTTGTCATGGAGAGACTGCAGTGTTCTCTGGGATGGAACCTCAGTGTCCACATTTGTAAAGGAGGGCCAGAACTGCCTGCTGAAGAGTGCTTGGCTTGTGGCAGGGAACAGATGGTATTCCGATATTGTGTTTTTGATTGTTGTTGAAGTTTCGGCCGAGTTATCACACAGCCAAAGAAATAAAACAGAAACAAAAAGGCAAGTTCTTGAACCACTCTAGCTCTAGAGGACAGACTTGCCCAAGGACCTGGGAAAAAAAATTATTAGGGAGGAAAGCTTCTGTTCACAGAGTGACAGAAAACTGTGGTCGGAACTTTGAAAGAGAAACTTCTAATGAATTGGGATAGATTTTTTTATATAAAAACACAAGATTTTAACTTGTTTTTGGAATAGAAACAGTAGGAAAGAGACATAAAAGGAAAAACACAGATGAGGTAGCACCTAATGGGCTCCAGTAAACAGCCTCAGCCCTGCATGTGGGAGAGCAAAGGCAGAGCCAATTTGAGAGGCAGCTTTTAGGTTCAGAATCCTGGCAGGAAGGACATGAAAGAAGCTGGGAAGCCAGAGGGATATGGAAACGGCATGCAGAGAGGAAACTGAGAGAGACCCATTGCAATGGGACAGCAATAGCCAGGAGAGGCAGCTATGCTCACATCTGAGGAAGGAAGGCTGCCCAGAGCCTGAGAAATAAATTCAAAAGCTAAGAGAGGAAACATTTCAGGGAAACCATGGGCTAGAAAAGATTGACTTTCAGGAAACCTGGGGGTGTTTATGTACAGGAAAGCTGCATCCAGCAGGAGAGTACTTTTTGAAATCTGAAGTCCAGAGCTTTGTGCAGAGCCCCTACGTACCTTGGTCTTGGCACTGGCATTCTGTGCCCATAGTGCAGAGGGATAAAAAGGCATTTAAAACACGAAAATGCACAATGCAGAGAGCAGAAGCCAAAGGAAAGCCATGAAACTGGAAACAGCTGCATTGCGGAAGTTCACTCAGCTCCTACTTACCTACTGGATATTAGCAGACATCCCCTGTATCTTGTCTCTTCATCTGCAGGACTGCAATTCAGTAGAGGTAGCAAGGTGCTAAAACTTTTCCGTGGAATTTGAGAAGCACACTGTTATGCTTAACCATGTGCATGTGTGTGTATATGTGTGTGCATGTGTGTGTATAAGTGTGATGCACACACATATGTGCATGAGTACACTTGGCTATGCATACACACATTGAGACCAGAGCATGACTTCAGGCATTTTCTGTATCTTTTGCCACCCTGTTTTTATTTTATTTTGAGACAGCTCTCTCCATAAATCTTTGTTTTGGCTAAGCTCACTAGTCAGTGAACTCCCAAGAATCCCGTTTCCCTCCTCCATCTCTGGGGTTACAGACAGGGCCTACCCTATTCAACCTGTGCCTATGCACTCAAGTCTTCACATCTGCATTACAAGTGCTTTATTCACTGAACCATCTCCCCAGCCCCATAGTCAACCTTGGAATTGGTGATATCTATTTGGATTTAAGTGTAGCACAAAGTTTCTGTCTCACCTAATCCCACTGCCATTTAGTTCCAAAGAAACACACGGAGGCTTATACTAATTATAAGCTGTTTGACCTACTGTTCAGGCTTATTACTAACTAGCTCTTACAACTTAAGTTAAGCCATAATTCTTATCTTTTATCAGTAAGCCATTCTCATCTTACTTCCTCTGTGTCTGACTTGCGACTTACTCTTTGCCTTTCCTCTTCCCAGAATTCCCCTAGTTTGGTTGCCCCACCTAACTTCTTGCCTGGCTACTGGCCAATTAACATCTCATTAGATCAATATGAGTGACAAATCTTTACAGTGTACAAGAGCGTTATCCCACAGCACTTAAGTCTTGAGAACTGTGGATATCTCTGACCAATCAAACTAAATGTAAAGCAAAAAAAAAAAGCCACCCCTTTCTTCTCACTCAATCATCACCATGCACTTTCAGAGAGTTTCTAGTCTGTGGCAGGCACAGAAATGGGAAGACTGCGGAAGCTATGTGGAAATCCCCGGGGAAAATGCTATTATCTAAGGGAGTTTGCTATAATCTTGGCGCCACCCCTCCGACTCCACCCCAGCCACACTGACCTCCACATTGCTTCCTAACCACCTTTTCAATATCCCTTCTCACTATTGGTTGATTGATTATTTTTCCCCTAGGTACTAGTGCAAATGCAGGCCTCACTTGTGCTAAGCAAGAGCCCTACCCCAGACCCTGCCATTCTCTTTAAACTCGCATGTGGGGTATAGCTCAGTGGTAGAGCATTTGACTGCATAAACTTGCATGTACCCATAAGGTCCCTCATTTCCCTCTCTCAGTCTACATTTTTTCTTGTTTCTTTCTTTTTTATCGAAAATTTTCCACCTCCTCCCCTCCTCCCACTTCCTTCCCCTAGTCTGCACTTTTTCACACACATCCCATACATTACACCTCTAGCTTCCTGTCAGTCCCCTTGTAAGGATGCGGTTCTCATGGGAACAGAGAGCTGGGGTTGCTTCATTCACTGCTATGTTCCAGGTACCTGAAACAGTGTCAGGCTCCTAGCAGCAGCACTCAGTGGTCATTGCTAGAGAGAATAAATTAACTCAAGCTTAAGAGCAAGAAAACTGGAGCAACAATGGCACAGAGCGATTAAGGGAGCAGCCTAAAACTCTAAGCCCAGACAATCTGGCCAGCACATTTATCTCCTCAAAGAGACACAAAAGATTAATCATAATGCAGCTAAAGGTGATTTCTATTAAAACTTCCTTTCCCTCCATAACTGCTTTCCATAGACACCTGCTTTCTCATCTTCTCACATGGATAGGAATCTGCGCCTTACAGAAAATGCAAGAGAGAATAGATGAAGAGAGGCAAGGAGCAGGCAGGCAGGGAGATCAATCCTGGGCTCTTTTAAAATTGCATTGATTTGCACAAAAAGTCCCAGAACCACCTTGCAGCAAGCTGGAGACTGAATAAGGTGCAATCAGAAGCAGAACAGTCCGGTTCCATTTTAAAAGTGAGTTCCTTTCGCTCACATCCACGTCCCGTGATGATGATTCAGTACCCCTCGGATGGACCAGGCATTTTTCAAACCTTCACAGACAGGCCTTCAGAATGCTTCTGGTTCTGAAGCCCCAGAGAGCAGGTGCCCCTCACTCTACTCTTCAGTAGTAGAGTGATTTCTTGAGACAAGCCCCAGGAGGGCCTGAAGGTCCATCTCACTTGTGTGTATTTAATCACCTGCCAAGATTTGAGAGGCAGGTGCAGAGGCGAGACTTCTCTGAAGCACCGTATGTCTCCTCTGCAAAGCTGGAGCGTTTTTGACTGACCACACCTCTGGCTAAGCCAGTGATGCTCATGGGAGAAAGAATATGAGCAGATGTCTCCAGTCTTCTCCATCTCTGGGCTTCATTTCAGGAAGGTAGGCAACTACGTGCACATTGCATTTGGATCATGGCCCAGGGAAGGAGTATGCTTTTCCTAGTTAGTGAGCTCTGGCGCACCCAACGTTCCCCCTTCACCTTCCTTTTCTGGTCAGCCGACACAGCCATCAGCTGCTGCTTCTAGAAGGAGAAAAGTTCATCTTTCTCCTCAACATTTTATGTATCTGCTTTCTGCACCCCTCCTTTACCCCTGCCCCATGCCTTCGCTGGAGTTCTCATTCCTATGAGAGCAGCAATCCCATACGACTAGGCATCACTGATCATTGGAAAACCTAATACAAGACAGACAGCCCCCCGGGGCTGTGCTTTCCTCAGCCTGAGGCTGACGATCTCACTGGTTCCTCACTCACAGTACCCAGAACTCCGAGCATTGGTGCCTACACTCCTGAGCCTAGAATTGAAACGCTCCACACTCTCCCACATAACCTTGTTGCTGACTTCCTCCCCTGCGCCCATATCCCAGCAGTTAGAACTGAGACCTCTCAAGCAAAGATAACCATGTTGTGCTGCTATAACATAATACAACAGACTGGGTCATTTATAAAGGCAAGAAAGGGATTTTTTTCATAGTTTTGGAAGCAGCGATGTTCAAGATTGAGGTGGCAATACCTGATGAGAGCCCCCCTGTTGTATCAGTCTACAGAGGACAAGGAGAACACATGAACAAGAGATGGATTCATATCCTCCAGGCCCACTAGTGTTGTCCTTTTATGAGGGCAGAAACCCCACCCCCGGGGTTTAGCCACCTCTCCATTACTACCGTCTCGTGGTACTATGTTGAGGAGCTGGTTTCCAACGCATTTTTTTTTTTCGAAGACAGCATACCCACTTCACTCCACACAGACAGTAATTTCCCCTAGGAAACTGCAAAACCTTTATGTGGGATCCTTTCAATCCCTACCCATGGTCCTCTTCATTCCAGGAACTAGAAGCATGCAACTACCCAGATGGACAATTCTCCAAGAGACATTCCTGCCGGGTGCAGTTTCGCACAGAGAAGCTGACACCCTGTCTTCAAACATTTTTAATTGCCCTGTCAAGCTGACAATTATAGAACTAATTATTGAGGAGACAATACCAGATACACTGACTGAATCAAGCGTCAACTGAGTTTTTATGTAATTATGCAATTTAATGAATTGAAGGCTACAGTAATGGACTATTGCTGGTTAATTAGGGACTCCCTTTATGCTAATAATGCCATTTATTTTCGACTCAGGGTATTTATTTTCAGCATCTAAAGCATTGGACATATCTTCCTCTGATGCTGGCATGTCGAGTATTTTTCCAAGCGCTTTGTCTAACAATTATGTTATTTATAGGCAGCCATCTTCTTCCACTCTCTGGCTGAAGAACTCCAACTGGCTTCTATTTTATTACATGTATCTCATTTCAACCCTTGTGTCCAATTATCCTGCTACTAGGTGAAGTGTTCATGTTTCTCATTTTTGGGATAAGGAGAAAAGAATAGTAAAAGATTATGGCAGAGGGTCAATGGGCTGCATTCTACCAAGGTCAACCCCCAAAGGGTGGTATTTACCATCCCTTTGAACTTTGGGCATCTTTGTATGTGATACTGGGGAAGGAACCAGGCCACATCCCTAGCACTGTGGTCTGGTCTTAAGCCTCACCACCTCCTTGATTTCTTGCCTAACGTATTGTGTTCTCAAACCTTAGAGAAACTGTTTTCAGTCAGGGGCATGTTGGGTCCTGGAGGTGGGAGGGCGGGGCTTCCGTGTGGAGATGCTACGGTCTGTCACACGGAGGACATTGCTAGTCGCATCTGATGAGCGGAAGCCTGGGCGCTGTTAAACATATAGCGACACATGGGACTCCCAGCACAGGCTTGGCTTGCCCAGTGTCTTGTCAATTATCTTGTCAATGTGTCTGAGGCTGAGAAAGTCTGGCACTGAGTATCAATAACCATGAAGTATGTCGATTTTCACCAGCCCAGCTTTAAGGAGGAAAACAAATACTTCACAGCATCGCAAACATGATAGAACTGTCAAAAGTGTGTGAAGCCGGCAACATAAATTGTGAAACATGAATCACAGGGATGTTTGTTCTTCAGCCCTTAAACATTTGGAGAGTATATTTTTTATTTTATGAAAATAGAAAAAAATGATGACGGCTGTCCCACGGGAGAAGCGAGAGTCTCTGGTGGCCAAACCCGGTTGCTCCAGGTACGTCTGAAGCAAAGCCACTTATTGGTGGAGGACACAGAACAACATGGTCAGGGTCCGGTTATGCTGAATTCATAGAGCTCCCCCTTTGAAGATTCTATCCTTCGAGCTTTCCAAGAGGATACGCTATGGACCCAGTATTGCTTTTCTCACGCGTTTTCTGTCTGTTGGTTTGGATAGAACTGGATGTGAGGTTTACGGAGCCAGGAGATCCATGTCTGACTGATTTTTGAGACTGCTCTCTGGTGCCATTGAGCAGCTGTGTGGGTCTGAGGGTTAATGAATATCTGTGTGGACCAAACTCATTGTTCACCTGGAACTTGAGATGGTGACACCTTGAAGCAGATGGATCTGTCTTTGCTGTCCCAAGGAGAAAGCTACCCCAAGATGGATCATCACCACAGGGAGAGGAGATGAAAAGGAGGGGGCAGCAGAGGAGGAGGAGGAGGAGAAGACGCAGAAGGAAGTGCAGCAACCCTCCCAAGCCTGCATCATTGCTCCTAAGGACTCTGCCTAGGACCCCTCCTCTCCACTCTTCTTCTTCCGAAGACTCTGTCCCCCTTTATTCAGTTACCGTGATCAAGCAGAGGACTCTCGACCTCACAACCTCAGGCCTGCTAGACATCTTCAATTACATCCCCCAGCAACTCCACAAAATGCACAGCTGGGTCCCTTACCCCCCAGCCCTCCTCTGCACCACCCTTGGTATATTATTCCTGCCACTGCTTTGCCTTCCCCCCCCCCCATCTACACCTCTCCACTCTTTCTTCATCCCTCCACACACACCTGTATCCTCTCCCATGCTTACACACTTGCTCAAATGCCTTATTCATTCCCTTTTTGTTTTCAGATCCTAACTCCAAAGATCTGAGGGGCCTCTTCCTTCATGTTCCCATCCCTCCTCACTCTCCACCGAAATAGTTCACTTTGGTCATAACTACACTAACTCTACTTCTTATGTGTCACCCTTTACCAGTTATCCTTAACGCTCATAGCATGTCCTTAAAGCAAGACATTATTAACTCATTTCTACAAATGAGGGAACTAAGATTAGGCACCTTGGGTCTATGGCTCAAAGGAGAGTAGACAAACATCAGCCTCATTCAGATGGCAATCTGTTTTGTCAGGCTGGCCATGAAGCCCTAGTAGTGAGGTGGGTCTGCCACACTGTCTACCCTGTCTCCCACACCAGAAGATGGGGTGTATATCTTTATCTCAGTGTCCCCACTACCCAGAAACGCTAGTGAGCATCAAGGAATGTTTGGATGGCTTAATTAGTGGAAGGACAAATGGAATTCCCCTCCTCTTTTGGAGCACTACAAACTTTTTTCTGTAAAGGATGGGGCTGAGTCTCCGTCAACACTCGGATGCTATTATGCTGTAACTCTAATGAGCTCTGTCCAGCTCATAAACTCCAAAAACTAAGTGGCTCATCTGTTTCTGTCCTTGCTCCAGTCGCTTTCCATCTAGAAAGAGCTTGATCATGCACCGTTTGCATTGTCCAAGGAGAGATGATGCCAAGGGAGCCAAGCTTAAGGAAATCACTTTCTCTGCCTTCAATCCTTCCCATGTCAGAAGGCTCAGTCAAAGAAATGAATGATACACGGGGTTGCAGAGAACCCAGCCTTCCTGATACCAGCTCCTGCTTAAAGACCGTGTGTGTGTATGTGTGTGTGTGTGTGTGTGTACATATGTGTGCGTGTGTGTACGTGTATTGCATGTGTGTGCTTTATGACGAAGGCAGGAGAAAAGCAAGCATACTCACTAGATTGGCACTGTCTCCTCCAACACTAGACTCCAGATTGGTCTAATTAGCTGGGCGGAGAGCAGAGGGAGATTCCTGCAGGGCTGGCTCCCTCTTGGAACTCCACAGTAACAAACCATCTGCAAGACAGTGGCAGCTGAAGGGTGTTTAATAACCTAAGTGGATTCAACTGCAAGGCATCTTGGGGCACAGTGGTGCTGGCCAGTGGGAAGTGGAAAGCCGCAGGGACTCTGAGCACCCTTTACAGGACAGACACAACTCAGGGGAGGAGGGAGTTCTTCAGTTCACACCTCCAGGGGGTTTCAGGATGGCAGGAGAAGTGTATGACTGCAGCTGTTCACATAGCAGCAGACCAGGAGAGAGAGAGAGAGAGAGAGAGAGAGAGAGAGAGAGAGAGAGAGAGAGATGAGAACTAGGGGCCCCATGTAATCTTCAGGGGTCAGAGCGTTACAATCACCCTGTGAAAACCTGCAACACCTTCAGAGGTCAGAGTGTTACCATTCTCCTGTGGAAACCTTTCTTTGGTGCCTTGGTCAAACGCCCTGAGGGACTGACTTGTGTGTCAGTCAGATCTGAACATCCCACAGCCTGCCAACATAGCGCCATCTGCTGGAGAACACCCGTTTAAAACAGTCGGAGGGAGGCACTTTAGATTCAACCTATAACAGATAAATTCAGAGCTTCTCCAGCACAAAGAGAGTGATGGTCAGTGTGCATAGTCCAAGGTCTCCTGTCACCTTCAGCGCTGCCCTCAATGGCGCAGCTTCACGACACCCTCAGCGATGAGTGCAGGCAGCAGAGGCCCAGGTGACAGGTGGCAATTAAAGTTTGGGGTGTGGGAAGATGATAATTTCTAGTCATTTATAGCAAGCCTTGAGCAAATAAATGACTGAAAAGATAAGAAACAAAGTCTTCCATCCTCGAGAGAAGGAAGCTAGGGGAACCCAGAGGGAATTTTAGAACAAAAGGCATGTGGGTAGAGGAGCACACTAGCAATGCAGGTTCAACAAACAGGTGGGGGGGGGGGGGGGGGGGGGGGGGGGGGGGGGGGGGGATGAGATGGATACAGCTCCACAGTGCCAAGGAAAGCCGCAAGATTTAAGGTGCAGTACCTATAGTGGACCCCGCACAGCCTGAGTCAGGTGGCCCAGGGGACTCTGGAGATCCCAAGAGCACAGGTCCCAGCTAAAGGAGCAGTCCCTAGCCAACCACAGCCCACTGCTGCCACATACTGCTCCAGTCCCCACACTGCCAGGTCTTCCACTATTTCAAGAGAAGCCAGAAACCCAGAGCGTACGTGAAATCCCACACATCTGAAATGTTGGCACTCCTTCCATGTATTTTAAGATACTTCACAGACCAAATAAAACTGTCTGGGGGCTAAATATGAACTCGCCATCTCCTTGCTGAGACTGCTGCAGCGGAGTTCCTCTGGCAGGACAGCATGATGGCTCCATAGTGACAGTGTGACAACACTCATTTCAAACATGGGCTCTTCTGGCTATGAAGAATTGCAAGGTATAAGGAACTGGGTAGGACCTTAGATATAGATCCAGACACATACATAGAAAGATTGCAAGTAGGTGATAGATATATGATGATGATAGATGATAGATGATAGATAGATAGATGATTGATAGATAGATAGATAGATAGATAGATAGATAGATAGATAGATAGATAGATAGATGATAAACAGATGATAGAAAACTAGATGATAGATTGATGGGTGGTAGATGATACACAAATTAATAGATAGATAGATAACAGACATTTAGATTGATTGATAAAAGGTGATAGTATCAGAGGATTCCAAAGTCTCTGCTCATCTCTTCACTCATCCCCGCACCTATCACATTCCGATGTACCTATCAGTTTCCACAGAGCATCCTGTAAACAATGGCCATGAGGAGAAGGCAGGTAGCTGCTCTCACCCCCGGCCTTTGTGTTGAGGTCACTAAGATGGTCTACACACCCTCCCAGATTTCCTTGGCAGGTCTGGTCTCTACTTGTCACCTCCTGCTTATTGGTACATCCTTCACTAGCTTTTCTCCATCTCTAATCTCATACCCCAGGTCCCCATCCACCTCCCCAATAAATGATATGACTCCTGCCCTGCACCATGGTCATCCCCTGGGAAAACCAAACCAAGGCAGTAGATTTCCCAGCACAAGAACTAAATTCCCAAGGCAATGGTGGCATATGGAATGTAGAGGGTGCTCTGGGAACAAGAACTGGGTACCACAGGCTTCTGGGGATCCTGAAAACAAGCCCTGGGCTTTAACAAATATTTGAGTTGGTTCTTTATCTATCTATCTATCTATCTATCTATCTATCTATCTATCTATCTATCTATAATTTATCTATCTGTCCATTTTTCTGTATGTGTCTCTGTCTCTATTTTTCTCCATATCTCTCTATGTGTCTCTTCATGTATCTCTCTGTATCTTTGTCTCTGATTTCTCTCTCTGTCTCTCTTTCTTCCTCCCTCCCCCTTCAACTCCCTTCTGAGTCATTACCCTGTGACACTATCTTCCAGTATTTCTTCTCCTGGTCTCTATGTCAAGGAATTAAAGATCTGTAGATGAAGCCCTGGTTATATACAGAAAGACCCTTCTCCAAGAACCTGAAGCAGTTCCCTTTGTTAGACCCTAATTGTGCAAACATCCCCTCTCCCTCTTCAGTGTGGTGAAATTTACAGAGCCCGCTCCATGGGGAGGGTCATTTCTCATGTGTCACCTTGCCCCCTGCCTCTTATCTTAACTGAACTGATCCACAGAGTTAAAAAGAAAAGTCCTCAGGAGGTAGAAAATTCTGCCATGAAACCTGCTCTCCTCTAAATGTGTGAAAGCAGCCATAGTTACATATACTGTTGCAGAAATGCACGCCAATGTAACATTACAGCAGGATCAAGGATGTCCAACCTTTGCACTAACTATTGTACAGGATATACTACCATGGCAGTGCTCATGAATGTAATAGTACGGCAGCTAATACCCACCATAGTAGCATATCCTTGTATATCCTATATGGTAATTCTATGAGAACAGATGTTGTACATCCTTACTTTAGTGTTACATTAGCATGCATTTTTGTAATAGTATATGTAAGTATGGCTGCTTTCATATGATGTGTTCAGACATGCTTTTAAATTTTAAATTGTCTATCTATCTATCATCCCTCCCCCTTCTCCACTTGATCTTCCCTCTGAGTCACTGGTATGTAACACTCTCTTCTAATGTTTCATCCTGTGTTCTCTGTGACAAGAAGTTACGCAAATGTGACATGGCAACATCCAACCTCATCCACCATGTACCCACTCCAGAGCAGAGCCTGGCACATGGACCTGCAACCCGACCAATGCCTAGAGCTGTTGAATTGCCACACCATTTACCTCACACATAGCAGAGGGAAAGCTTCCGGATGAACTTCTTTCTAAGGACTGAGAACAGGTGGGCCAGCCAGTACCAGGTGGAAGGGATTCCCCAAGCAGGCACGGGGAGATGTATTAACGATAACCTTTCTAGAGGCCAGATGAGAAAGCAAAGTTCTCCATTTCCAAATACACAAGAAAGCATTCCCTGGAGTTTGGAGACCTTCTTCACCCCTCCTCTTTTCAGCCTCTACCTTGGAAGACCCATCAAATCTTCCAAAGCACAGTAGATCGGCTCGTCTGATGTTCCTTGTGCAAGAAAGTTAGTTTCCAGAAGCAGTGTCCAAGCCAGGTACAAGTTGATCTTCACTCAGAACACTTGTCCCCTGTGCTGGGGAGTGTCAGGGTTGTTGTCATAGAAAAGAGCAACTAGAGACTGTGATGACTGTCTGCTGTGGGAGCAGCCGAGGCGGAGAGGAGCCTGGTGGTCCTCCAGGGGTCACTCAAGAGAATGTGCTCCAACAGTCAGCCTCATAGTTGAGACAGCTATTGACTACTGGATGGATGACATATACCACATGGACACACTGAACAGAGACTCATTCATACCAGAGGTGAAATAAAAAGATGTCATGGGAATTGATGGTGCTATTCAAAACATCGTTCATGATAACATTCATGAGTTGCTTATTTATGCAATTTTCCACTTAATATTTGCAGCAACAGCAGTTAACTGTGACCACAGAATGCAGAACTATTAATCCCTACTCGACTGGAGATTGTTCTTCACCCCGGAACCTGATGCTGCTTTCCTCTGCTTGTGGGAGCAGTCGCATGAACTCTGGCTGCCATTTCCCCATCTACAAAGTGGAGCGGTGCTGCTCTGAGCTCTTCAGCGGGTCACAGGAAGTCAATCGCTGGTGCCCTGCAGGCTGAGAGTTCCAAAATGAAACGAAGGCAAATGGCAAATCATAAGCAGAAAAACCCATTCTGTGTGCAATCTACAAGCCCTAGCCTGAAAAAGAAACATGTAAATATACATAAATTACATGTATATAAACTGGCAAATTTATGAGTCAGAGCTGAGTTGAACCTGCACTCATCAGCTACCAGCCCCTGCCCACTCACCCCGATTAACTCTCTCTACTTCTTGGTTCTGATCAATAGCTCAAGAAGCAGTTTCTTCTCGGCTGCCTTTGAACTCCATCTTCTAGCTGCATTCCAGCTATGAAGATGCAGGCCAGAACCTTGAAAGATGCTGAGAGTATAGTGTGCCTTTCCTCTTCCCAAGGTAAGACCCTCAGGTTGAGTCCCACTCTGTGTCCAGATCCCAACTTCCACCCCCTTTGTCATTATTTTCCTAGTGCTTACAACTGAGGATGATGAAGGCTTTCCACTTAACTTCCCTCCCTGTCCCTTTAAACTGTGTGTGCAGTCTTCTTATTTCAGGCCCTGTCTTTACCCCCACAAGCTTCCTGCTCAAGCCAGCTGATGAGACACTTTGGAAGAAGGCTAGACTCTATGCTGAAGGAAACAAACTGGGATATTAGGAGGAGAATCTGTTCTTACTTTTAATCCTCATTTTGTCTTAGTTTTTGCATCTAGAAAATGACCATAAATATCTCATATCTCTTAATCATGAGGGAAAATATACGAAGTGTTTTAAGGTCCCTGAAACTAACCCTAATTAATAGAAAATATTTCTGGCTAGAAAGCAATCCCAGTAGGCATGCCATGCAAGTCTGACCTGGTGGGCTGGTGTTCTGCCAAGACCTGAGGTCAGGAAAGATGAAGGAAAAGAAGAAATTGAAACTTTTTTGTAAAAAGAGAAAATTTGACAAATTGAAGAATTTTAATTCTTCATTGTGGAGAGAAAATTGGGACTTAAATTATTTATTGTATTTTAAATTTACTGACAGAAGCAGTTTGGAAACTTCTGGTTCTTTCTGGAAATAATTAACCTACTTAATGTTATAAGTCTTCTAAAGTGTCTCCGAACATGAGGAGAATCATGCAAAAAGCTGAGAGGGTTGAAATCCACACCCACATCAACAGTCACAGCCATATCCACATCCACAGTCACAACAACATCCACATCCACACCCACATCCACATACACACCCACATACACAGTCACAGCCACATCCACAGTCACATCCACAGCCACGTCACATCCACATCCACAGTCACATCCACATCCACAGTCACAGCCACATCCACATCCACATCCACAGTCACATCCACAGCCACGTCACATCCACATCCACAGTCACAGCCACAGCCACATCCACATCCACATCCACAGTCACATCCACAGCCACGTCACATCCACATCCACAGTCACAGCCACAGCCACATCCACATCCACAGTCACAGCCACATCCATAGCCTTTTTTCTGGGATTCTTGGGTGAAGGTAGGAATAGAAGTTGATTCTTGGTCTCCTTATGGGATCTATACCTTACTCAGGGAAATGGGCACAGGTCCAAAATGCTACCCTGCCATGAACCAGGAGGATCCCAAGTTTACTGACTGTGTCTCTTGGAAGGAAATTTACAAAGTGATGGTAATTGCTTGGACTTTCACTAGAAGCCCTTGGCCTTTTGCTGCTTTGAGGGTCTCTAATAGAAGTTTGTGTTTTTCCAAGGTCACCAGAGAAGAGAGGTCCGGACAAGGCAGAGATGACTAGCTTGAAGTCAACTGCACACGCTGGCCCATCCCCAATCCTCCCACTGTGCCAGCACCACGGTAAAAGCAGCTGGGAGGTTAAGGGTACAGAAAGATTCCAGAGGCTGACCCCAAACAGATATCTGCTCCACCAACTATATGTGAACCTATATGTTTACCTTGAACTGGCTTTTAAAAACAAGCCAAAGTGGGTTCTTAGGATCGGAAGTAAGTCTATCAAAGAAGGGAACTACTCAGTCTGTTTTCTGTTACTAGGGCTCAATGCCTCAGACTGTAAGGAGTAGAGGTTTTCTGAACTCACAATTCTGGAGACTGAGAAGCCCAAGAGCATGGGCAGCATCTAGTAAATAGTCTTGTTACTGTAAGGCTGATCAGGGGGCTACTGTGGGTTCCGTTCCTCTTCTAAAAGGCCAGCAAAGCCATCGCAGGGCCCTCACCCTCGGGACCACAGTCTAGCTCCAATCACTTCCCCAAACTGCTCCCAGATTCCATCAGCATGTGAACTGGAAAATGCAGTCACTAACACCTCAACTCTTAGAACAGTGCAAACCCCAGCGGGAACTCTCCCATTCAGCACATCGGAAAAGGAAAAAAACAAAACAACAACAACAAAAAAGAGCCCTCTGGAGAGGTAAATTGGTTTATTTACATAAGGCAAAACAAGACAGAATATGAGTCTTCAATTCAGAAAGTTGAGTCAGGCTGGCTGTAACAGACTTCAAACCACAGTGCCCTCAGAAAGTCGCCATGTTGGTCTTCAAAGCCATCTGCAACTGTGAGCTCCTCAGCCTGACCACACCCATTTCCCACCAAGAGCTCCCGCCAGGCCTAATCCATTAACCTGGTCCTGGGAGCAAAGAGACTTAACTTAGGCGACTGAGTCTCAGTCTGGACCCTCCTTGCACCATAGCTGGAGGAGCTTAATTGGCAGGCAGGAAACTGATTGGCTGGTAGGCCGATGGTCCTCATTGGTTCCTTAAGAGGAGTAAAGACAGCAACTCAGGTTCCCACTCAGTTCCCTCCCTGGAAGGGGAGAGGTTAACGGTCTATGAAGCAACAGTACAAAAATAGCTTGGTGAGTGCTGGGGTAGGGGCCAAGAGGGACTGCACAAACACCAAACACCAGGCTGTCTCAGGCAGGAAGACTGTAGCTAGAGGAACCGCTACCTGGGTCCGTGTTTGGAAGCTGGAGCTGAGTCAATAAGCCCAGTACACTGTCCATCTATTTTTCCCCCGTAAGTGAATCCTGATTATGCTTTGGTTGGAAGAGGGTTTGTTTGCAAACACCCCTGCTATTCCTTGCAGATAAGGGTGACCACAGGATGTGACCACAATCAATAAATATGAAAAGAGAGTGAGTGAGGTCTCTGAGCCTTTGGAAAAGAAAACAGACTCAGCGGGCTTTAAATCTTACTTTCTTCTTGAGGCCGTGCCAAGAGCTGCAGCAGCCTTTCGGGCTGTGAGGTATTGCACCTAATGCTAAGTGTATTGATGGCACAGCTGAGCTGCCAGCTAAACCCCCGGATGGCTCGCTCAAGCTTGATTGTTATTTGGCAAGAGCAAACCTCTTCAGTTTTTTTCCTGATAATAATGGTTTCTCGTTGCCTGATTTTAGGGAGGAATTTCTTTGTGCTACAGATCCAGACCCAACGGGACTTCAGGTGGACTATGTCAAGGGTGGCCGGGAAGCTGGCCATGGTGGTTCTGAAAAACTACAGCCAAATCCACACAGAAAACCATGCTTACCCTATGCTCGCCATAAAGCCACATGAAGCCAGGGTGAAGCTCCAAGACTCTGTAACAAAAATCTTAAATTAACAGTGGGAGAGCCTCTCTGTTGACAAGCAGAGTACCCTAGGAAGGAGCCAAAGTACAAGAGGGAGGAAGAGAGGATTCCTGGGCCCAGCCCCAGGCTGTGCTCTCCTGGCTAAGAGCACAGGACTGGGAGTAATCCATGAGTGGGCCCTCATCCCTGCTCGGATGTGTGTGAGGTGTGTGCCCTACGGCGTGTCACTCCTCCATTCCAGTCTGGGTCTCCTCTGCATGGAAACAGCAGTGAGTCCCTTTGCAGCGTTGCCGTGAGAGCCTGAAGAAATACAGATAAAGTAACAAGCTGAGTTTGGCACACCTTAAATGCGGAGAGAACTGAAAGTGTATCTTTCACTGTTGCATCCCTCCCTTCTGGGACCGCCCTATCTGCCAGCCTACTCCAAAGCTGTGCTATAGGTGCAGACCAAGCCCTTTGGGGGTAAATTATCGTCATCCCACTTCACAGGCAAAAAAAAAAGGGGGGGGCTCAGTTTGGGTGTTGTGGCGAACACCCTCAATCCCAGCGATCAGAAGACAGGTTGGTGTGTCTGTGAGTTCTAGGACAGCCAAGTCTAAATAGTAAGAACCTGTCTCAAGAAAAAAAAATGGGGGAAGAAAGGAAAGGAAAGGAAAGGAAAGGAAAGGAAAGGAAAGGAAAGGAAAGGAAAGGAAAGGAAAGGAAAGGAAAGGAAAGGAAAGGAAAGGAAAGAATTTTATGGGTAGTGGTTACATACATCTTTGGGAGGTAGAGGCAGGCATCTCTGTGAATTCAAGTCCAGCCTGGTCTACAGAGTGCATTCCAGGACAGCCAGGTCTCCACATAGAAACCCTGTCTCGAAAAACGAGAGAGAGAGAGAGAGAGAGAGAGAGAGAGAGAACACTCAGCCTCAGAGGAAACTAAAACCAAGACCCCAGTTCATCTATCCAATGACAGAGAACAGGAGAAAGCTGGTGGGGACAGGGGTGGGAGCATGGGGGGTGGGAGTTGCAGGAGGCTCTGCCGCACTATGGGTAATGAAATTCCACTGTCAGAACTATGCGGGCCTCTGACAGGCAGTCAATAACCCTGATGAGACGGAAACAGTCACGTATCCTCCTCAAAGGCCAAGGGATGAATGGCAGGAGATGGGAAGGGGAGGGAGAGAGCCTGAGAATCCAATTCTAGCCCATGTCTGAGGAATCATTGAGAACTGAGATTTGTTGGTCAGAGTTCTGCCCCTTCTATCATCAGGACACCCCGATTGTCCTCTGAAGGCCGCTTCCCTGCCACCAGCCATGTGGTGGTGGCCCAAGCAGAGACTTTTTCTGGGGCTATGAGAAAATCTACATTGTTTTCTGAGGTCACCCTAAGTTAATAGTTATACATTTACCATCGTAGTCAACCAAGTAGATGCTCTGTGGTGGGGATCTTTGAGACACCAAGGTCAACACAGAGGAAAGCTGGACCAGAGGGCACGGCAGATTCCTGATAATCTTGAACACCTAGATCCAGGCCCACCTCAACGCAGAACTTTCTACGGTGTTTTGTTTCAGGGAGCCAATGAATGCCCTTTGTTCTCCCATCAGTGCATCTGACCTCTACTGGCAGGCACTGGCAGACGTGTAATTTTAACATTTGCCTCCCAGACTCAGGTCTTAAGGAAGAAATTAGAACTATCCAGCTGGAAGTATCCTCTCTCCAGAGGGACTCACTCTTGAAGTTGCTGCTATAGTATTTATTTCGGTGCTACTCACAACAGCTAAGTTATGGACTCAGCCTGGGTGCTCATCAACAGATGATTAAGGAAATGCCACGTAAACACAGGAAGGAGTTCTATTTAGCAATAAAGACAAATGGGATGATGTCGTTTGCAGGAAAAAAGACAGAACTGGAGGCACTAGCCTAGTGTCAAGATTTACTCACCACCCTGATAGGAGACAGCAATATTCTGAATTAGAATTGGTGCCCCCTAGAGGTTTGTAGCCTCTTGGACACAGAACTGGGTGGCGAGGGTTCATGCAGATAAGTCTGAGGCTGAGCAGAAGCAAGAGCCAGTCTGGGCACCTTGTGTAAGACCTGTTTGCATCCCAGCACATGTGAGAATTTGTCTCCAGCAATCGGGGTGCATAGTAAATGTCACAATATGTTATTAGCCTAAAATCAAATTAAATCTGACTTTAATCCCCAGGTCCCTCCTGGCTAGAGGGAAATTCAATCTTGGTATTATTGTGTCTCTACTCCCGTGGTGTGTACAGGCTCCTGGGGGGCTGACAGAATAACAAGAAAATGCCCTTGAAAAGGTGGCCTGTGCCCGGGTCTGTGCAGGGCCATGCTGGGCAAGGAGGCACAGGACACAAAGTGCCCTGAAAAGTCATGAGGAAGCAGAAGCGTAAACTGTGACCACTAAAAAGGTCAGGGCTCTGCTGCAGGGCTGGGGAAGGGCCAGTGCAATGGATAGTTCCAGAACAATGACTTCATTAGCATAATTTAGCATTGAAACATACTTGGGGATAATTGTTTTGTTGTCCACTCACACAACCAACCATCTGTCCAGTCACTCCACAGACATGAATTGGCTTCCAATGGATGCTTTGCGTGTCTGTACGTCTGTGTGTGCTGATGTACTTGCTCATGTACATGTGCATACATGTGTCTGTGTACATGTGTGTGTATGTGTGTCCACATATGGACAGTGGTCAGAGGTTGACATTGGATGTGTCCTTCAATCACTCTCTACCTTCTTTTTTGAGACAGGGTTTCTTACTGGATCTAGAATTGTCAGTTTGGATAGAACAGCTGGCCAGAACGCCCCTAGGTCCACCTAGCTCTTCCCATCCCCCAATGCTGGTATTACAGGTACACCACTGTGCCTGGAATTTTAGTGAGTATTGGGGACTTGAACTCAGATCCTCATACTTTCTTGCCAAGTGCTTTACCCACTGAACCATCTTCCAAGGCCCCTGAAAGAAAGACAACTTTTGCTAAAGACAAACCCAGTTCCTGCTCAAGTAGAGCCTGCTTGTTAGCCAGAAAATAACAAGAAGGAAGTAGCCAACTTTTCACAAATGGTGGGAAGAAGCAAGAGAATAGGTGGAGGGTAGGAGCATGTGGGGTATGGAAGCGAGACAGGAAGCAAGCCAGTAAAGTGGCCTGACAAATGCCCAGGCTGCAGGAACAGTTTTTGGCTATGTATATCTATGTTTCTGATGGCAGCCACAGCCCTCAGCAAGTTGTGAAGTTGAGCTGGCTGCCTGGGCTGGAAAGATGGATCAGTCAGTAAGTGCTTGCCACACATACATGAGAACCTGAGCTCAGATGTCCCAGAACCTACAGAAAAGATAAGGCATGGTGGTAGGTGCCTGTAAATTCAGTACTAAGGGAACAGGGATGAGAGGATCCATGAAGCCCACTGGACAGCAGCCTGACTGAATTGATAACCTAGTCTCAAGAAGTAAGGGTGGAAGGAATTGGAGAGCTATCACAGGGTTAAGAGTGCACACCACTCTTGCAGAGGACCTAGTCCAGTTCCCAGACCTATATAAGGACTCACAACCATCTGTAACTCAGTTTCAGAGACCCCAGTGCCCTCTTCTGACCTCAGACATCAGGCATTCACATTGTACACATATAGGTAAAACACACATGTACAGAAATTTTAAAAAATAAATATGTAAAGCAATTAAGGAAAGACACAGACATCAACCTTGGACCAACACATAGACATGTATATACACTCACTCTAACATCTATAATATTACACCTAACACACCATACACAAAACACAAAGAACAGATACGATATATGATATGATATGAGGATATTGAATAGTTTTTGCACCCCGATAAACCTTTCTGCTGATGCAATAATCCAAATCAGACCAAATCAAACCAAATTAGAAAAAGTCCAGGTTTAATGGATGCCAACACTCCCCTAGAGATGGAGATGGGACTGAAGACTGGAAAACCACAGAGAGGGGAAAGGACGGCCAGAAAACCATGCGTTTGTTATCTAGGGGCAGTTTAAATACCCTGTGGGAGTGATCTTCAGCCTTTCTGGGGAGGGGTCACCATTTGGCGGGCGTTTTTGGAGGTGGAGTCTAGACTAAGGCAACTCCCAGGGGAGGGGGCTTGGAATGGAACTTTTCACCCAAACAGATATGATATGAAGATCAACACTCACAGCTGTTCCCCAGGTCAGGCTGTCATCTTGCGGTGAACCCCAAGACTGTCAGTCCTCAAGGTACTAGGCTCTCTGTGTAACACCCTGTCTTTAAAAGGTGCTCTTCCATGCATTCCCTCTGGTTCTTCTTCCTTCCCCATTTTGTGATGTCACCCCTGAGGTACTCAGACACTCTCTTGATCCTCAAGTGGGTACAACTCAAAAGCCAGCACAAGTGGGGCACGGGGACAACACACCTTGCTCACCGCCACCAGGCCAGGCGCCTGTGAGCACTTTCGCAGCTGAGGAGATGGATGAGCCCTACCACTTCAGCTGCATGTCCAGAGCAGAACTGAACCCATCTTTTCTGGGAACGGCCTCATGGGTCAGCTGGACCACTTGTCAACCCTGCCACCAGATGCCACTCACAGGTAGTGTCCCCCACTTTACTGAAGTAAAAGAAGAGAGGACCGAACCTTAATAGCAGGCCCCAGGAAACAACAAAAGACCTGCAGAGACATAACAGTGACAGAAATAGCAGCAGGTGACAGCTGAGCAAGTGTTTTCAACAGGGTACCTCTAAGCCCAGGAGTCTCTGATCCTTAAGTCACCAGTTTGGTAAAATCGTTTGACACATGTTGTGGATTCCATGAGCTGTATATTAAACAATCCGCATGAGCTCGGTTTCGTCTCAGCATGTCCGGAGAGCTGCCCATTGTGAGCCCAGCTTAGAGATGGGTACACTGAGGTCAGAGAGGGCAGAACTCAAGCAACTAAGTGGTGAGGTTACCTGACTTCTCTAAGAAAATGCTTCTGGGGCTGGGAAAATAGCTCAGGTTGGTTAAGTGCCTTCTCCACAAACATAAAGACTTGAGTTCAGAACCCCAGCACCCACTTAAAAGCTGGGTATGGTGTGTAGGTGTGGCTATAGCCAGAGCGCAGGGTGGGACAGAGTCAAGCACGTACCTAAAACTCATTGGCTGGCCAGCCTAGTCAAATCAGTGAGAGATCCTTTCTTCTAAGTTAAAATGGAGAGGTATAGAAGAAGACACTTGACACTGACCTATGGTATGAACATGCATGGGCAGACAGATGCACATACCACATAAACATGTACTTATATAACACATACACACACTCAATAATAATGAAAGTATAATAATTTTAAAACAGTGGCTGCTAAGAAGAATTAGCCTGTGTGGTGGCTGGGTGTGTGTTGTGGTTTGAACATAGTTTGCTCCTGGAACTCACTCAGAAGCTCCATTTCCCACGTCATGTACTAATGGAACCGAGAACATGAGAACTTAACCAGACTGTGATATTCCAGCTTGAGACCTGCAAAAAGTGAGGAGCATTAGACGAAGGCATTGGGGAGTCCTGTGATTGACCCCAGGTGGCATCATAGGAAGAGAAACAGAGACAGACACACAGATATAGCCATGCCCACTCCCAGAGTTCTCTATTTCTTTCCATGTGAAGCCATGTACGTCCTCAGACCTCTGGCAACATTAAAGCAAGCCAATGCCGGTGCCAGTCCTTGATCCTCAGAAACTGAGCTCCGTGTGAGCACAACACTGTGGTGAGCACCAGAGAGAAACAACCCTTTGCTTCCTGGTTTCTGAGGCCTCAGCCCACGGCTTGTCTGGCTCCACTGTTTCTGAATGAGGCAGAAAATCAAGGCAGGGTAAAACTGTTCATCTCACGCTTTCTAGGAAGCAGAAACACACAGGAAGGTGCCAGGGACATAGAATATTTTTCACGAACATACCCCTGGTGACCTACTTCCTCCAACTAGGTCTCATGCCCAATGTTTACCACCTGCCAATGATGTGGCCACAGTGACAACCCATGGAGGGAGTGCTCCATTGCGAAGTCACCACCCTCAGGATGCCATCACTGCAGAAGTCCCATCCTGAACACTGCGTTCGAGTCAACGCCTTTCACCCATGAGCCTTTCTTGGTGTAAAACACTTCGCATTCAAACCACAACCCTGTAGAAACCATGTGTCCTTATGTTGCCCTGCCTCGCATATGACATCATGGCAACAAAAAGTGGGCTGATGTTCGGGGTCAGCAGCTCCTGGGATGGTGTCTATGAAAAGAAGGGACACAGTCATCCTCTCCCTATAGGAATGGCCCAGAGAAGTCGGGCAGTTAGCCCAAGTCCACACAGCAAACCAGATATGGGGTCCTCCCTTCGCTTGGAAGCAGCATACATTCGAGATTCCTATGCTGTCTTTCTTCATATTGCTCCTGGAAACAGCCCCTTGGTGCTGTGATCTCTATGAAACCTGCAGAGAAAGAAGGAAAATGGCAGCAATGAGAATAGTCAGAAATGCCTGTGTAGGAAGCCAGTGGGAGACTGAGACCCAACAAAGCTCAGGGGAGCAAGATTGGATGAACCAGAAGAAAAAAGTATGGAGGTGCAAAAGTCGGGGTGAACATGCAGCAAGTCACTGTGCAGTGAGACTGAACAGGCACCTAGTCACCATGCAGTGAGACTGAACAGGCACCTAGTCACCATGCAGTGAGACTGAACAGGAACCTAGTCACCATGCAGTGATAGTGAACAGGAACCTAGTCACCATGCAGTGAGAGTGAACAGGAACCTAGTCACCATGCAGTGAGAGTGAACAGGTACCTAGTCACACAGCAATGAAGAGAGTAGGGAATATGAGGAGAGGCCACAGCTGGGGATTGACAATTCATCCCTAAGGGACCTTTGAGGATGTCAAGAGGGAGGGAAGGTTTACAGCATCTACGGGCAGTCTAAGATGTCAGCCAGGACAAACTCCTGAAAGAACCCATTATCTGCAGCTACATGGAGAGACCAGAAATAGAGACAGTCATGCAATTCCCAGCAAATATGGGAGCAGAGTTTAAATGAGGAATAGGCAGGTGTGGGCTGGTTCGGGGGGTGGGGGAGCCATTCTCTTCAGGTGCAAGGAGGAAAGAGAGGAAGAAAATGGGGCCAAGAATATTCCCTTCACCACCCACACCTCCTCTGTCTTTTCAAAACAAGGCAAGGTTTTATTTTGTAACTATGCAGCTAAGGCTGTACTGGAACTCAGAATGTAGACTAGGTTGGCCTTTATCTCACAAAGGTATGCCTGCTTTCTGCCTTCCAAGTGCTGCGATTAAAGCCATGAGCCACCAAACCCAATTTACTTTCACTTTCTTTTACACAATCCACTATATGTAATGCGACAATGGACGTCTAAATGTGGCTATTTGTCTGTTTTTATTTATTGAATTTATAGTCTATTCCTTCCTCTCTACATTGTGCTACATCTATATGTGAGATAACCCATAATAATGTACCATACATCTTCGCTGTTTTCTTCTGTGTTCGTAAAATCAGACCAAAAGACTGGGTAGTACTAGCATTTTGCAACACAAGTGATGCCGATGGCTCATGAGGATAATGAAATACCGGGGTGTGGTTCAGTGAGAGAGTGCTTGCCTAGCAGCTGCAAGGTTCTACTCCTAGCACCACCAAAAATAGATGATAGATGGTAGACAGATGATGAAGAAGAAGATAGATAGATAGATGATAGATAGATAGATAGATAGATAGATAGATAGATAGATGATAGGTAGATAGAAGATAGATAGATAGATAGATAGATAGATAGATAGATAGATGATAGGTAGATAGATGATAGATAGATAGATAGATAGATAGATAGATAGATAGATAGATAGATGATAGGTAGATAGATGATAGATAGATAGATAGATAGATAGATAGATAGATAGATAGATGATAGATAGGTAGGTAGATAGATGTTAGATAGATAGATAGATAGATAGATAGATAGATAGATAGATAGATAGATGATAGATCAACAGGTGGTATTTACCTGATAGATAAATTAATGTTGATGATAAACAAATGGATAACGGATGATACTTTTTCTATTGTGTAGGATGATACACAATAGATAAACAATAAGTAGATAGACAAGAGATAGGTGATAGATGATATATTGGTAGACAGATTAAGTGATTAATGGACAGATGGTAGGTGCTAGAAGATTGATAGACAGCTGATAAATTGATGCTA